>NC_073695.1:143004128-143135281 GCF_029784165.1 Wyeomyia smithii
GGGTCAGCCATCTCTGAGAAAAGTGAGTGAGTCCAAGTAGTCTTCGGAATATGTTCCTTTTCATAGCTGGATTTCACATTTTTAAACATTACATGAAAAGTAATAATCCGATTGCAAAACAAATCAATAAGGTCTTATGGGGCGACGAGACCTTCCATTTGACACTAATTTTATAAAAATCGGTTCAGCCATCTCTGAGAAACATGAGTGAGATTAAACAGTCTTCAGAACACGTGTGACGTCACACCCCGCGCAGAAATACCTTATGTTCCGTCACGCAGGATTTTGTCATACGGTACATTTTACCTTAGTCCGAAAGACAGTAAGCCTTCCGTTGAAAGAAATGAAAAACAGGTAGAGTGTAGAACCGGGACACGGCCGTCCGCCGTTGTCCATCGAAACAAGACCATTTGTAAAGATAACCGGAAAAATCTTGAAGAAAGACCGTGAACGATTCTGCTATGCAAGCGTTCGTTGGCGAAAACACTTTGTAGTCACTAAAGCCACCGAGGCATTGAATAAACAAAAAGAACTCGACAAACGGTAGCGTCGCTCAGCGTCGCCCATGCTCACGCGCGGGTTCTTAGCGCTCACGCTGGCGCACGTGTTTTGGAGCACATGTTATAGCGCTCTCAAGTAGTTAATTATCTGTATTAAATGTTAAGCACAAGAAAGAGACAGGCCAAGAAATGCCATAGGCCAGTATAGAACAGCTAGGTATGTGGTGACCGGATCGAAGGGGAAAAGCCTTTCGCTCTGAGTTACCTGCAGGGTATATTTAAGCAGTGATGTACAAAATAAAAGTTTATTATCATCAGCTCTAATCTGGTGTATTAATAACGCGCCAATTGCGCGCACAGGGATACCTAGAAGAGGAAGTCCCTAATAGGATATACTCTACAATTTATTTTTTATTCATTTTTATATTCATAATGGAGTACACGTTTCTAAAAGCAGATGCCATGCAGTGCATCCCAGAATTTGATGGATCGCTAGACGAACTAGAAGCGTTCGCATTTTGCTTGGGAGATACCAAAACGAGTATCACACGCTCCACTGGTTTATATTATTCTATTGAAACTGAAAGGCAGAGCTGCTGCCGCAATACATAGAATTAACGCAAACGCTTGGCCACAGGTTAAGCAGAATTTATTGAAGGAATTTGGGGATAATATACGCATCGGGGCAGTTATCAAACATTGAAACAGGAGGCGAATGAGACCTTTCCTGATCATAAAAAAGAGGATATTGAAAATTAAGGAGCAAATCGACTCCTACGGAATTAATTGTACGAAGTCATGCATGATAGTTAGTCTTCGATTGCATTTTATGGTGGGTTTGTGTGACACTGCATTGAAAGAAGCTGCTCAAGGTAAACGAGCATTGAAGTTAGAAGAGTTGCTAGATGACTTAGAGGATTACTACCATGAGCGTAATCATATCTCGGAAATAGAAAGTAGAATACAGGGCCTAGAATGGGTCGAAAAACAGCGCGATGCGCTTAGACAATATGACAGTAACCGAAACAATTTCACAATAAATTACACAGACACTGATTATAGCAACAGTCGTCTTGGAAGAAATGAATATTATAACTACAAAAATAAGGA
Organism: Wyeomyia smithii; assembly: GCF_029784165.1. Lineage (NCBI taxonomy): Eukaryota > Metazoa > Arthropoda > Insecta > Diptera > Culicidae > Wyeomyia > Wyeomyia smithii. Next base: position 143,005,739 of record NC_073695.1, read on the forward strand.
TAGAATAATTTACAAGCAAAACAATTATAACAATATATGTGGATCTTGCGACGGTAATCGATCCAAGTACAATTATCGCACCGCGCGTTCATACCGGCGGAGACAAGGGGACTACGCCCATGGTTTTTTTTTTTTTTTTTTTTTTTTTCTTCACATAACATTTATTTGACACGGCACAAATACAATTTAATGTTTAACGGCGCCAATTATATCTGATGACTTAAAAACTAAAGCAAATTTTTTATCCTCGCTGCCGACTACGAGCTGAAATTAAGTCTAACTTAAAACTAGCATGGGATTTCCAATCAGTGTTTTGTTGTTCAATGGTCGTCTGATAATCGTCGAATGGCTTGTATGGATTCGTTCTGCTGAGCCACGATGTCGTGAGTTGGGACAGAGGCTCGTAGTCCTTGGGTCCTGGTTCTGTTGTGCGGGGTCTGGTTGCTGGTTTTGTGCTTAAGGTTCAAACGTGTTCTTGTCGTTTTGTTGGGTGTAGACGGAGGGGAACGGGACTAGACTGGGGCGTGGATGGATTTCAGGAAAACGTATATAAGGGACATGTAGGATAGGTCACGGCTCGCCAAGACATCACGAACAGGAACAGCCGGCTGTCTACCCTCGGCCTGCAGGGAAGCTATTAATTTAGACCTGGCGTCACGGTGTACAGGGCATGACCAAACCACATGCTCTATTTCGTGATAACCTTCACCACAGGCACAGATACCACTTTCCCCGAGCCCAACACGACGGAGATGTGCGTCAAATCTATAGTGATTGGACATAAGCCGGGACATCACGCAAATGAAATCCCGACCTACATCCAACCCCTTGAACCACGGGTTCGTCGATACTTTGGGGATTATGGAATGTAACCACCTTCCCAATTCCCCTCTGGTCCAAGCATTTTGCCAACTGATGATCGTATTCTGACGTACAAGTGCGAAAAATTCATTAAAGGCAATTGGTCTTTCATAAATATCACCGTTTGTTGCGCCCACCTTAGCCAAAGAGTCCGCTTTCTCATTACCCGGTATCGAGCAGTGAGAAGGGACCCACGCTAAGGTAATCTGAGTAGATTTTTCGGATAAAGCACTCAGATGTTCCCGTATTTTCCCCAGGAAATACGGAGAGTGCTTAACATCTTTCATCGATCGGAGAGCCTCAATGGAACTGAGACTGTCCGTAAAGATGAAATAATGGTCCGTGGGCATTTTTTCGATAATCCCTAGGGTGTACTGAATTGCAGCTAATTCTGCGACGTAAACAGAAGCAGGATTATCGAGCTTATGGGAGACGGTTAAATTGTTATTGAAGATACCGAAGCCAGTGGACCCATCAAGAAGTGATCCGTCAGTGTAGTACATATTGTCGCAGTTGATGTTTCGATATTTATTGGAAAAAATTTTAGGGATCTGCTGCACGCGTAAATGATCCGGGATTCCACGAGTTTCTTCTATCATGGATGTATCGAAAAACACAGTAGAATCAGAAGTATTTGATAAGTCGACACGATTTGGAATATTCGAAGAAGGGTTAATATTTTGGGACATGTGATTGAAATACAATGTCATAAAACGGGTTTGAGAATTAAGTTCGATTAACCTTTCAAAATTTTCAATCACGGGACGGTTCAAGACCTCACATTTGATTAGAATACGAGAAGACAGGCTCCAGAAGCGGTTTTTCAATGGTAGTACTCCAGCTAAAACCTCCAAACTCATCGTATGGGTCGACTGCATGCAACCTAAGGCGATACGCAAACAACGATATTGTATTCGCTCCAGTTTGATCAAATGTGTGTTTGCTGCGGAGCGGAAGCAGAAACACCCGTATTCAATAACAGACAATATCGTTGTTTGGTAAAGCCTTATAAGGTCTCCTGGATGGGCTCCCCACCATTGTCCGGTTATTGTACGAAGAAAATTCACTCTTTGTTGACATTTTTTCATCAGATACCTCACGTGACAACCCCAGGTGCCTTTAGAGTCGAACCAGACACCAAGATATTTGTGTACCAAAACCTGAGAAATCGTTTTACCCATTAATTGTGTTTTAAGCTGAGCAGGTTCATGCTTCCTAGAAAAAACTACTATCTCAGTCTTCTCCGGAGAGAATTCGATACCTAGCTGTAAGGCCCAAGCAGACAAATTGTCCAAGGTATCTTGCAATGGTCCTTGCAAATCGGCAGCTTTGGCTCCTGTAACAGAGATTACACTGTCGTCTGCAAGTTGTCTTATCGTGCATGAATTTGCCAGACATTCGTCGATGTCATTTACATAAAAGTTGTAAAGAAGGGGGCTTAAACATGAGCCCTGGGGAAGACCCATGTAGCTAATGCGAAAAGTTGCCAAATCGCCATGCGTAAAATGCATGTGCTTTTCGGACAACAAATTGTGCAAAAAATTGTTCAAAATTGAAGAAAATCCTTGTCGGTGAAGTTTACCCGAAAGAATGTCAATAGAAACGGAATCAAAAGCCCCCTTAATGTCCAAGAACGCAGACGCCATTTGTTCTTTACGAGCATACGCCAGCTGAATATCTGTTGAAAGCAACGCAAGACAATCATTCGTCCCTTTGGCACGGCGGAAGCCAAATTGAGTTTCTGATAGTAGACCATTTGATTCGACCCAGTGGTCTAAACGACGGAGTATCATTTTTTCCATCAATTTCCGGATACAGGATAGCATTGCAATCGGCCTATGAGAGTTGTGATTAGAAGCTGGTTTCCCTGGTTTTTGGATGGCGATCACCTTCACTTGCCTCCAATCCTGCGGTACAATGTTTTGCTCCAGGAACTTATTGAACAAGTTCAACAAGCGCCTCTTGGCATTGCCGGGTAGATTCTTCAACAAGTTGAATTTGATTCTATCTAATCCAGGCGCGTTATTGTTACAGGAAAGGAGGGCAACTGAAAGTTCTGCCATCGTAAAAGGGGATTCTATCGCGTCGTGGCCCGGAGACGCATCGCGAACAATATTTTGCTCAGGAACAGAGTCCGGACATACTTTCCTGGCAAAATCAAATATCCACCTACTTGAAGACTCCTCGCTTTCGTTGACCGTTACGCGATTCCGCATTCTTCGGGCTGTGTTCCAAAGAGTGCTCATCGATGTCTCCCTCGACGTCTCGTTCACGAACCGACGCCAATATCCACGTTTCTTTGCTTTAGCCAAGCTTTTAAGCTTGGTATCAAGCTCCGAATACCGTAAATAGTCGCCAGGTATACCTCCCGTCTGGTAGGCCTTAAACGCGTCGGATCTTTGCGTGTAGACATCGGAGCACTCTTGGTCCCACCACGGAGTGGGAGGCCGTTCTTTGATCGTTACGCCGGGATATTTCTTCGTTTGGGCTTGCAACGCGGCGTCGAGAATCAAGCCCGCGAGGAGGTTGTATTCTTCAAGTGGTGAATGATGTTGAATCGACTCGACCGCTTTTGAAATCATTTCCTCGTATAACTTCCAATCGACATTTCGTGTGAGGTCATACGGAATGTCAATTGGTCGCATGCGAGTTGACCCGTTAGTAATTGAAATAAGAATAGGCAGATGGTCGCTACCGTGAGGATCGAGGATTACCTTCCATGTGCAATCCAACCGTAGCGACGTCGAACATAAGGATAGATCCAAAGCGCTTGGGCGCGCTGGAGGTTTCGGGATACGTGTCATTTCACCGTTGTTTAAAATAGTCATGTCGAAGTCATCGCAAAGGTTATAGATTAAAGAGGAGCGGTTATCATTGTATGGGGAACCCCAAGCCACGCCATGAGAGTTGAAGTCTCCCAAAATCAAACGTGGCGAGGGAAGAAGTTCTATTAAATCAAAGAGCAGCCGTTGCCCAACCTGTGCTCTGGGAGGAATATATATTGAGGCAATACAAAGCTCTTTACCTTGTATTGTCATTTGACATGCGACAACTTCGATGCCTGGAATCGAGGGGAGGTTAATACGATAGAAAGAATAGCACTTTTTAATCCCTAAAAGTACTCCTCCATATGGGGTGTCTCGATCAAGGCGAATAATATTAAAATCATGGAAGTTGAGATCAATATTTGAAGTAAGCCAAGTTTCACAAAGGGAAAATGCATCGCATTTGTTTTTATTTATCAAAACTTTAAACGAATCAATTTTTGGTAAAATACTTCTACAATTCCACTGTAAGACAGAGATAGAATCCTTCATATACGCAGTTGAATTAGGCATCGAAGGATACAATCGCTGCAAGGAGAGGCCATTGGGCAGTCAACTGCTTCAAAAATGATCTAACTGTTGGGAGGAATGCTGTAAGAAAAATTTTAATTGGATCGGGTACATTGAAAGTTTCAAAAATCCAGTCCACAATGTCAGAAAATTTCACTAATCCAGAGTTTGTTTCATCAACTGGGAGTGTAAAAGGAGCAACTGGGGTTTTAGATGTTCCTGGCAGTGCTGGGAACTCCTTCTGGGACTTTAAATTTGCCAGCCCAGGAGGAGTTTGCTTCGGTTTTTCCGCAGCACTGTTTGGTTTGTTTGTAACTTTCATTTCACTTTGAGAAATCTTAGGACCTTTTCTGGGAAGTTTAGGAGAGGAAATATTTTTCCTCTTTCTAGACTCCCCAGGATTGGCGTAAGATGCTCCCGCTGGTGAATCGTCAGAATCGGTTTCCTCAGAGGGCAACAGATCGAAGGGGTTCGAAGTAACGGGAGAAGTGGTAACGGTCTTCTTCAGCATGTCAGCGTAGGAACGCTTTGAACGCTCTTTGAGAGACCGTTTTATTTTATCCCTGCGCTGCATGTACACCGCACATGTCGAGAGCTCATGCAGATTTTCTCCGCAGTGAATACACTTTTCAGCGTTAACACTGCAAGAATCTTCCGCATGAGACTCCCCACACTTGCCACAACGTGCCTTATTGCAGCAGTAGGCGGCTGTATGGCCTAACTGCTTGCAATTCAGGCAGTTCATGACGCGGGGCACGTAGAGCCTCACAGGGAGACGAACCCGGTGGATCGAGACGTGGCTTGGTAGTGCAGACCCGGCGAACGTAACTCGAAACGAGTCTGACGGAGTGTATACTGTTTTGCCACCGATGATCGATGCTGACCGCAATTGCTTGCAGTCGAGCACCTTTACTTCGGGACACGTTTTGTTCTTAAAGCACCCTTTGGCACTTTGCAGTATACACTCGACGGACAGACTCGAATCGGTTATGACACCGTCGATCTCCACGTCTCGTGCGGGTATGTAAACGCGATACTCGCGTGTGAAGAGCTCAGAGCAAGCTATATCGTTGGCCTCTTTCAGGTTACCGACCACGACACGGAGCTTGTTAGGCCGGACCTTGGAAATTTCGGTCACGCCCTTGTACTCCTTCGTCAGGTCTTTAGAAATCTGCAAGAGGTTCAACTGTTTCGATTTCGGTCCCGCCTTTGGCCGAAAATAGACAGTATAGCTGCCCTGGGCTCCGTCTGGGTAAAGCCTGGGGCGAGGGGGGACTGAAGAATGAACAGGGGAGGGGGTAACAGAAGGGTCAGGGTCAGAGGGGTTCGGGGATGGTGGCGCGGGAGGCGAGGGATCTACATCCATCGCGCTATGTTTAGCGCACTAGCGCTGACAAGAACACGTACCTTTTTATTTCTACCTTCCAGTAAGGTTGGTTGTCCGATCGTTCGAAGTAGCAGCCGTTACAGCCAGCAGCACCAATACAGCAGCACCAAACAGCCACCAGCAGCGAGCCAGGTGTGAGATCACTCCACACAGCGATACGACTCGCTGACACTGATGGCTTCTTCTTTTTCCTCGTTTGTGTCTCGTCCACTGCTGTAGCACAATCCAGCCAGCAGCCAAATCGGCTTACGCACCAGCTGGCAGTCACGATGCGAAACAGTTGCACAAAGGAACGACCTTGAACCCGGATTTATTTCACTCGACCAGGCAAACAATGCCAACACTTGTTCACACGTCTTTTGTTTTATACTCTATCGGACCGATCACCAAACACGTCCAGTACTGATGCGTGTTCGGCACAGAATGTACGCCCATGGTTGTAAATATAATTATTATGGTCAAAATGGACTAACTGATAGGAGGTACAGAAATTCGTATACCCGGATGCCTCAGACAATGCTTATGGTAGCCAAGATTAATGTAAGAAGTATTAATTTTCAAAAAGAAGGTATTATGGACGAGGATTTAGCAGAAATTTGCGAAGATGTTGACTGGCGGAGATGTACCGATGAGCCCAGCAACATAGAAATAGCCGATTGGAGGACCGCATGCAATCACATAAGAGACAACAGTGCTTGTGTGGCTAAGCGAGTATATTACGATGTCAGAGGGTACTTAATGTTAACCCTACTGGCTAGGCAGAATGTCAAATTTACGTTAAACCTGATCTTAGACACAGGTGCATTTTCGAATATAATTAATGCACGCATTGAATTTTTAGAGAAGCATGCGCTTCAAATTGGAAATAATTTTGATTATATAGTGTTCAAAAAACACGGAAACAGAAGTCCGGACGACTTGAGTCCGTGGAGTATGCCCAAAGAGGAAGTCCTTTGTCGACATGTTTATGTGGCAGCCAGAAATAGAGTCATGGTGCAGAACCAACTACGAGATAATATTTTCAATTAAAATTCCATAGCCTACGTGGAGCCTAGAGAAATTTCCAACATAGAGGGAAAGGCACCCCATACGTATGAGGTGCCGAAGGACACATCTCATGACAGGGAAACTACGATAATGGCCGAGTTAGATCTTAACTCGAGGCTAGATTATGACCTATTAGAACATAAACTGACACCAGAGACAAAAGGAAATGCAAGAATTGAAAAACTACGGCAGGTGCTGAATTTGGCACACTTGTCTGATAGGGAATTTAAGACAGTAAAGAATATGGTTGAAAGCTATGCAGATATCTTCTTTTTCGAAGGCGACAGGTTAACTACTACTGACGCCGCCGTACACACGATAGAAACTTCATCGGAGGTGCCTATCAATAAACGGCAATATAGATTTCCGGAGGCCACAAACGGCACATTAATAAAGAAATCGATGAAATGAGAGCGCAGGGTATTATTAGACCCAGCACTAGTCCCTGGAATGCACCGGTGTTATGTGTACCAAAGAAACCGGATGCTGACGGTAATAAAAGATACAGAATTGTGGTGGACTTAAGATCATTGAACGAAGTTACCAAGCCGTTTGTATACCCAATACCTCTTACAAATGAGATATTGGATAATGTTTGAGGAGCAAAATATTTTTCCTCTATTGATTTAAAATCGGGTTTCTATCAAGTCCCGATCGACCGCCGAGATGCGGCTAAAACGGCGTTTTCCACTCACAAAGGCCACTTCGAATTTACACGAATGCCGATGGGGTTAAAGAACAGTCCCTCAACATTCCAAAAACTTATGAATACTGTTCTTTTTGAGATAGGGGACGTGAAAGCATTCGTCTACCTCGATGATATTATAGTTTTAGGGGACACTATCACCGACCATAATTAGGGGACACTATCACCGACCATAATGATAGAAGGCATAAAACCCACCAATGCAAATATTCAGGCCATTCAGAGCCTTAAACCGCCCACAAACGTGAAAGGAATAAGATCATTTTTGGGAACAGTGAATTTTTACGGGAAGTTTATCCCCAACATCGCAGAGAAGCGCAAGCCGCTGAATGACTTGTTGAAGAAAGACGCTAAATTTGTGTGGGGAAAAGAATGTCAGGAAGCGTTTGAATTCCTTAGAAACGCGCTGATTACAGAGCCAGTTTTAGTCCGGCCAGATTATCAAGACACTTTTGTTATTACAACAGACGCTAGCAATTATGCTATTGGAGCCGTCCTGTCGAACGAAAAATCCATGCACCGGCCGATCGCATTCGCGAGTCGTGCACTTGTAGGTGCAGAGACCAGGTATCATATCATAGAAAAGGAACTATTGGCTATTGTATGGGCCATAGAATATTTCAAACATCACATTTTTGGTCAAAAGTTTATCGTTTACACGGACCACAGACCACTTATAGCGACTTGGAGGCTCAAAGAGACATCTCCAACGCTGACAAGATTGCGACTAAAGTTTGGAATGCAGCATCAGGTATAAAGAAGGTAGCGAAAACATAGTCGCCGATTTTCTGTCACGTTTGTCAGATGGGACGTGTCAGGGGGAAGAAAGTTCACCTCGCAGGCAGATAGCCATGATTACGCGCGAGCAGAAACGCCTGATAGAGCAGCAGAAGAACGCTTCAGATGAATTGAGCGCATTATCAGGCATTATCAAATGACCTGATACCAAGCGAGACGGCGGAAGTCTCAAAGAGAATATTGGATGAGAGAAATATCGAAGCTCGTCTTATCATTTTAAACTGTCGGACAGCATACAGAGAACTTCAGACACTGTATCAGCTGTCACAAGGACTGAAAGAATACGTATACGTAGGATGGTGTACTGAAATTTAAAGACAAGAAAGTAGGCGGTTTCATAGTAGACGGCAGCGAAAATTCGTTAATCGATGGCCGGTTTTTTTTTCACAATTTTTGGATAGCTTCAATAAGAGCCCCGCGGCAGTAAAGGCAGCCGGGATCATTCACCTAATATCCTTCAGAAAAATCAAGCAGCAGGAGGTTCTGCAAATGATTCAGTTCCTAGCGGGTAAGCTAGAAAAACAAATAATACTATATAATGCTAATAGCGAGCGTACAGTAATTGCGCCAGATCAAGTGGAAACAATTTTAAGGGAATTTCACGATGCACCCTTAGGAGGGCACGTAGGAGCGCGACGAATGCGCCAGAGAATTGGTACACTTTTTACGTGGGCTACGATGAAACGGGTTATCGAGAACTACGTTCGGCAGTGTGATTCTTGCCAAAATAACAAAATTGGAAGATCAAACAAGTTACCGATGCCGATCACCACGACCGCATCGGAGCCTTTTGAGAAATTATACATGGATATCGTGGTGTTACCCGAGTCCGATATGGGAAACCGTTATGGTCTAGTCATGCAAGATGACTTGACGAGATACCTAAGCCAGACGGTAGCCAAGACCTTCGTAGAAAATTATATTTGTAAATTCGGTTCCCCGTTCCCCAAACTAGTCACAGACAACGGCGCAGATTTTGTGAGCTCACTGAAGAAAGAGGTGTGCAAAATTTTAAAGATCAAGAAAATTACTACTAGCTCGTATCATCCACAGGCAAACTTGGTAGAGAGATCGAACCGCGAGTTAAAAACGTATTGGAGACAATTTATTGGCGGAAAGCCGCATACATGCGACGAGTTGTTACCATTTTTCACGTTTGAATACAACACATTAGTAAACTCGTCCACAGGATATACGCCATTCGAATTATTGTACGGGCGGATAGGTCGCATCCCGACTTCAATCTATAAGCGGAACGGAGTGGAAAAGACGCATACACACATGAAATGAAGAAAATATTTTACGATTTACATGCTAACGCACAAGCCAACCTGAAAAGGAGTAAAGAGAACCGCGAACAAATTTACGACAGACCATCTAATTATTACAAACCCATGTGGGGTGAACAAGTATTAGTGAAGGCCGTAGCTACTGGTGCAGGAAAAAAGCTCCATAACATATGGAGGGGACCATATGAAATAGTGGACATTCCAAGCGAAATGACCACGGTGATTAGAAACGGCAATCGTTTAGAAAAAGTTCATAATAACCGGCATAAGCGTTATTATGACTGATTATTTGAACTTAAACTATGCTTTCAAGGTTAACAGACAGAATATATTTAATGGAATACGGTATTGGATGGCATAATTTATATTAGCAAGCACCTAAAACTGTATGAAAAAGTAAAGAGGAAGTAAAATATAGGCGTGAAGAAATACGAAAAGTCGCCGAAAAAGATGAATGATTTTATTGACGGGAATCCATAGGCAGAACCAAACGGAAGAAAGTATACTGAAGTAAAGGTGTGAAGAAATGGAATAAGTCGCCAAAAAATATATACAGCCTTTGATGATATTAGTCAAATGGCATGACACAGTTGGAAAAATTCAAATACGAATGAAGGCGTGAGGGACGAGGAACCCCGCCGATAAAAGTTAAATAAACAAAAAACTTGGGGAATTCAAATTACTAGAATGGTCTGGATGGTTGTAATGGAAAAAAAGAGTTAAAAGAATTTAGAACAGCATTTGTTTTCCTCTGTAAAATGCAAATGTTAACATGGGAAAGAAATTATAGTGAACAAAAGACCCCATGACAACGAGGTTTGATAGCTATTGGCTCAAAAAGAAAACGAAGAAGAAAATCGATGTATGCTGTATTGGGAAATTTTTTTGCGATGGAGATGACTTAAATGACGAACAACAATAGAACTAGGAAAGACATTTGAAAAGAGGGCTGAACTTTCCAGACGAACAGACTACTGACTTTAAGGGATTCCAACTATTCTTTCATTAGTTAAGGTTGTGTGAGTGTGTACATCGGAAGTAATTAACCCGGAATGGTTGAGGTGAATGCTGACTGAAAGAGTAAACAAGGGAGTAATTAGCCCAGAATGAGTGAGTGTGCGAGATTTTTCTTTTATTTTCTAACCTTCTTATCTTTCAGGAATCACTAGTGCGAGTAGTCGCACCTTCGGACGGAAGAGGGAGGGGATTATGCGGGCAACTGCATACTAAGGAGGAGAATAAGTAGTGTGTAAGTATGACGCTGAATAAGAGACGATTCTAGAATTGAAAGATTACATATTAAAAAGAGATTCAAAAGATTAAAGAATGAAACAGACGAGAAAGTGACGAGACATTTTTACTGCAAATAAAAAAATGATATGAGGTGTTAAGAAGACGCCAGGTATTAGACAAACATTGTATACAAAAACAGAAGAAAACGATGAATATTTAATCAACGCGGTTTGTACAATGAAATGATTTATTTATGAAACGGACAGAAAATACCTGACAAAGGGAAAGAAAGAGCATCTAAGAATTGACAACGAGGCGAGTTCCCGATCATCGAAGACGACAGAGGTGATTACAACGGACGCTGAGATGGGGGCATACCATGATGCCCAGTACAGCGCGAAAAGGAAAGAAGACGGTTGCGAGGGGAGTTGAACGGCGGATGTCTATGGTCGAGATGGAGGTAAAGCCAAACGATATTACCAAGAGGAGACGAGCAGTATCCAGTTTTTGACCCCTGAAGAGGCCAGATGTGCAACAGAACTCAATCAATGCGGCTTATGGTCGAGCCAGAATCGAGACTTCAGCGCGAAGACGAATACAGCTTACTACACAGCAAAGGGCGTAATAATTTGTTCCAAATATATATTGCTCATTGAGAGTTATTGACATCTACAAATAAGGATTCGAGGTCAAAGCCAAACAAGCAAAATGACGCAACAAAATTTTGCTCGTGTTAATTCAACTATGTTCTTTCCGCAATACGATTTGAAAGTGTGTGCACATATGTTAGTGGGTAATTGGACACCCCGCGCAGACAGTTAAAGATGATAAACCAAGTGACTGCATTATGCAACAGAGCCAGTGGCAATCACAAATCTTTTCGCCACACGGCGCGTAACAATACTATAAGCCAAACAAAAATACAGCCGATCTATGTCAAAGGGATACGGCTAACCCAACATTGCAGTTCAACAACACACTCTGAACAATCGTAAAACTGAACTGCAGCCTTAACTATTGTAAATAACCCGATGAAGCCTTAGGGATGAGTTCGCACGGATGACACCACAACCAACCGATGAGAACCTTTATTGCCAGACGCACCCTCCCGTTTCAAACCCCCTGTAACCCGTCGCTTGAATACGACAGCTAAGCAGCGGATACCTACAAGGCGCAGCGCACCAGGCGAGCGAACATTTGTCAATTTGTTATGAAGAAAATCCATGTCTGGAAACGTTAATTTATGTAGAAATGATATGTAGCACCATTATAATTAATTGAATTTACGTGCAAAGGAAAGAAGGAATATCATGAAAACGAATATGTATATAGTAGCATGAATACGCGAAAAATAATTGTTATGAAAAACACACCTATCGGCCGTCTGAACGGACCATGTGACCATTATCTCTTCTAGATAATGGCCAACTAGGCGGAGTGGCAGACGTGACGTCACACCCCGCGCAGAAATACCTTATGTTCCGTAACGCAGAATATTGTCATACGGTACAGTTTACCTTAGTCCGAAAGACAGTAAGCCTTCCGTTGAAAGAAATGAAAAACAGGTAGAGTGTAGAACCGGGACACGGCCGTCTGCCGTTGTCCACCAAAACAAGACCATTTGTAAACATATCCGGAATGTAAGCGTTGGCGAAAACACTTTGCCTTCCACGATGATTAGTCACTAAAGCCACCGAGGCATTGAATAAACAAAAAGAACTCGACAAACGGTAGCGTCGCTCAGCGTCGCCCATGCTCACGCGCGGGTTCTTAGCGCTCACGCTGGCGCACGTGTTTTGAAGCACATGTTATAGCGCTCTATTGGGTAGGTGGATGTTTTAAGGGGTAACAAATATATCGATAATGATTTGACACCCCTCCGTCTTCAACAAGGGAGGGGTCCCATACAAATGAAACACGAATTTCGCACAGCTCGAGAACCAATCAACCAAAAACAATCAAATTTGGTATGTGGATGTTTTTAAGGGTAACAAATGTATCCATAATGGTTTGACACCCCTCCCTCTTCTATAAGGGAGGTATCCCATACAAATGATACTCAAATTTCGCACAGCTCAAGAACCAATCAAGCAAATATAACCAAATTTGGCAAGTGAATGTTTGTAGATGTTACAAACATTTCCATAATGTTTCGACACCCTTCCTTCTTCTGGCATGTCTCCAAAGGCCATTTTTAAATCCAAGATGGCGACTTCCGGTTTCTGAAAAAGGGCGTAACAAAGGGTATTTCCGGAATTGTTATGACGCACTGAAGCCACAAATCGACCTCCGACAACATTTTGAATTGTAAGATGGCGACTTCCGGTTTTTGGTAAACAGCCGAAAATGACCAAATACCATCCAATATGAGTGTTTCTTTAACCAGAATGACACTCAGAGGCCAAAAACTGTCCTCTAATGCCATTTTGAAATCCAAGATGGCGACTTCCGGTTCCTGAAAAACAGCGGCAAATGATCAAATACCACCCAATATGAGTATTTCCGGAATTGTTATGACGCACTGAAGCCACAAATCGACCTCAGACAACATTTTGAATTGTAAGATGGCGGCTTCCGGTGTCTGAAAATCTGCCGAAAATGACCAAATTTCACCAAATATGAGTGTTTCTTCAACCAGAGTGACGCTCGGAGGCCAAAAACTGTCCACTAATGCCATTTTGAAATCCAAGATGGCGACTTCCGGTGTCTAGAAAACAACCAAAAATGACAAAATACCACCAAATATAAGTGTTTCTTCAACCAGATTGATGCTCAGAGGCCAAAAATTTTTTCCTAATGCCATTTTAAAATCCAAGATGGCGACTTACGGTTTCTGAAAAATAGCCTGAAGTGACCAAATACCACCCAATTTGGGTATTTCTGGAATTTTTATGGTGCACTGAAGCCAGAAATCGACCTCAGACAACATTTTGAATTGTAAGATGGCTACTGGTGCTTGGAAAACAGCCGAAAATGACCAGATATCACCGAATGTGAGTGTTTCTTCAACCAAAATGACGCTCAGAGGCCAAAAACTGTCCCCTAATGCCATTTTGAAATCCAAGATGGCGACTTCCGGTTTCTGGAAACCAGCGGCAAATGACCAAATGCCACCCAATATGGGTATTTCCGGGATTTTATGATGCACTGAAGCCACAAATCGACCTCAGACAACATTTTGAATTGTTAGATGGCGACTTCCGGTGTCTAGAAAACAACCGAAAATGACAAAATACCACCCAATATGAGCGTTTCTTCAACCAGATTGACGCTCAGAGGCCAAAAATTGTCTCCTAATGCCATTTTGAAATCCAAGATGGCGACTTCCGGTTTCTGAGAAACAGCGGCAAATGACCAAAGACCACCCAATATGGGTATTTCCAGGATTGTTATGATGGACTGTAGCCACAAATCGACCTCTGACAACATTTTGAATTATAAGATGGCGACTTACGGTGTCTGGAAAACAACCGAAATCGACCAAATACCTCTCAGTATGAGTGTTTCTTCAACTAGATTGACGCTCAGAGGCCAGAAATTGTCTCCTAATGCCATTTTAAAATCCAAGATGGCGACTTACGGTTTCTGAAAAAATAGCCTGAAGTGACCAAATACCACCTAATATGTGTATCACCGGATCCAGAATGATGCAAGTAGCTAAAACTTGACCTCAGACACCAGTTTGAATTGTCAAATGGCAACTTCTGGGAAACAGCCGAAAATAACCGAATACTACAACATATGGATATTTCCGGAATCGAAATGATGTATAGAAGCCAATCATTGACCCTGCACACCATTTTGAATTCGAAGATGACCACTTTCAGTTTCTAAAAAAAAAACGAAAATAACTGAAATGCATTCAATATATTTCCGGAATAGAGGTGATTTACAAAAGCCAAAAGTCGAGGATGTTGTCATTCCGATAAAACCAATCATTTCAAATAATATAAACAAATCGCAAGGAATCAATGAATTTGAAATGTTTAAAATTATTAAATTGAACACTAAAATAGGCGAGACGAAGTTTGCCGGGTCAGCTAGTATAAGATATAATTTGACTACCACTTTTAGATACTAGCGCATCACCATTAATGCTCATACATACTCGATATTATTTTGCTTTGTGAAATTTATTAAAACCATGCCAAAACCGGTTTCGTAGAATCACCGTTTTGAGCTCAGTTTTTGTCCGATTTTTGACTCTTATAATTTTGATATTTGGTCTTAGAACAAAATGGCATCATAAAAACATCGGAAATTTCCAGTTTCTCAAAAATTCAAAATGACGCCATTGTTGCTCCTTAAGTTGCAATATGTTCAAACTCGGGGAAATTTATTTTCGCATCAAACTTCATCAAAAAATCATGCAGAGAAGCCAAGGCAAAAAAAAATGTTTGCACTGTGTAGTACAGTGCCTCCACAGTTATGGGTCAGCTACAATTATGGGTCGCTTGTAACCTAACTTATACGATTAAAATGATTTAAAGTTGAAAATATCACTAGGATCTATAATTATGCTCGGTGCAATAAGTGAAGTGACCCATAATTGTAGTAATGCTACATTTTGCGGTGCACAATTATGGGTCAGTCCATATTTTGGCTATTTTTAGTACTTTTATATGAAAATGCATCAAGACCGAATGAAATAACTTATTATCATGCTTTTACAGCAATAAAATTACTTGCTTTATGTATTTTGGAGATTTTATAGACTAAATGATTTTGAATGCCAAAAGTGACCCATAATTGTGTCTTTTGCTATGTAAGTGATATTTTTCTTTCCAACCGATTTACACGCATTAACTGCAGTGAAACTAATTGTTGATCGGAAGTACACATCAGAACACAGAGATAGATAGTAAAACATTCGTAGTTGATAATTTTTCCGATTTTATATCCATTTTCGAATATTCTGACAACACGTTGACTGACCCATAATTGTAGAGGGACTGTATATAATATATGCACTGTGTAGTATATAAGGCAAAATTAACGTACTTTAGAGTTGTTCAATTCTGTGCGTTGTTAAGTCCGTCCTGGTGGATACCTTGGAGGTCTTTACTTCTGTGGTCCATCATAGTTCGGAAACCAGGAATCCGGAAAGGTTCGTCTTAAAAGAATATGCCCGAAAGTCTCCTGACAGGTAAATGTACACCACGCTCCAACGGCGCATATGCAGATAGTTATTTTTGTTTACTCGAAACCGGGCTTGCTTTTCTGCTCTCTCCTTTCAGTTTCGATTCGATTGAGTATACAAACTGTTCAATATGAGGAAAGCAGTAGTGAAACGTGGTAAACGAGAGCATTCGTGACACATTGAAACATGGCACCTGAAATTAACACCTTCATAACTACAGGTATATTTTAGATTGAGGGATTTTCATGTACTTTATGCTATCGACTGAGAAATTGTATTCGTGGGTTTTTTTTTTGGCCTCGCAGTCTTTCTGGCAATAAAACGATTCAATATCTTTCTATCATCCGACGTTTCGGTGTATATTGCATCTTCATCTGGGAATTCTGGTTTTTAGACAAGAACAAGAACAGTGTGAAAACATTAAAATAACAAAAACTATAGTATGCGACAAAGCCCTTACAGAAAATTTAAACGTTCTCGTCAAACAAGCTTCGGCATAAGCATCTTTTGACCTATTTCTTAATCTATATGGTGTCAATCTATAACAGAGCATGATTAAAATTCTTAAAATCGTAAAACGCATCCAAAAACCAAACGCAAGTATGTTCGGTTACTTAAGAGCAAAGCACAACATTGCGATTCCAGTAGATTCATGACCAACATGAAAGCTATCCACAATGCAACAGCTAAAACACTGCCGCCCGAGACAGTTGTTCTTGTTAGTCTTGGCCCAAAGTTCGCCCTCTCTTACAAGTCACTGAATGAAATTCCATTTAGCCATATCATTGCCGACCTGGAGAATGTAATTGTGCCTGAAGAGGACAGACTAGCCCGAGAACGGATCCGGTGTGCGTCCGTGAACATAGTACAAAATTTCATTCACAGGTTTGCTGATGTACAGGTTTGCTAATGTGCATCAAATGGTGAGTTGACAACCTGGAAGGAGCGTCAAACATAGCTTCGGCCCTCACAAGTTCCTATCTCATACCTCCACGAGTCATATGATTACACTAGACTGCCGGTTGAAACATGGATACAACTGGTTGGTGTTGCCTGGGCAATGTTGTCATCCGACAATAGCTAAGTGAGAAGGTGCGACGCGATCATTGGCGCGTCAACCATATTCCGGCGGTAGAGGAAATGCTTCGCCAACCCGAGCGTCTGTTTACCAAGATGGTGCGGCTCAAAACAGCGTCTGATCTCCATGTTAGGAGCGGCTGATCAATGTCCTGATGGCAGCGTGGGACTCTAAACAGAGCTGACACGAAGGTCCCCCGGCGAGACAGGGGGTTGGGGAAGGCCCAACGAGCCGCCTCGGAAAACAACATGTTACAAACAACGTAAGAGATAATACGGTTCGGAACAATCGGCATGGACCAAGGCAACGAAATAAGGACTACGATTGGAAACTTGGGTCATGGAACTGAAAATCGCTCGGCTTTCCAGGATGCGACAGGATATTATATGACGAGCTACATCCACGCAAGTCGTAGAAGTCGTAGCGCTGCAGGAACTTTGTTGGACAGGACAGAAGTTATGGATAAGCGGGCACCGGGCGGCTACTTCCTACCAGAGTTGTGGTACTACCAGCGAGCTGGGAACCGGTTTCATACTGGGTACTGGGTAAGATGCGCCAACGCGTGATAGGGTGGCAGCCGATCAACGCAAGGATGTGCAAGTTGATGATAAAGGGCCGGTTCTTCAACTACAGCATCATCAACGTGCACTGCCCACATGAAGGAAGACCCGACGACGAGAAGAAAGCGTTCTACGCGCAGCTGGAGCAGATCTACGATAGCTGCCCGCGACGGGACGTGTAGATCGTTATTGGGAACTGCATGCCGTGAATAATGTTAACGGCCATCGGTGCATTGCGGCCTCCCGTGGTATGGTAGTCCGAAGTACCTTCTTCCCCCGTGAAGGTATCCACAAATCCACCTGGAGATCACCCGACCAACAGACAGAGAACCAAATCGACCAAATTTTAATCGACGGCAGGTTTTTCTGCGACATCATCAACGTTCGCACCTTCCACAGTGCGAATATAGATTCGGACCACTACCTAGTAGCAGTGTGCATGCGCTCAAAACTATCGACGGGGTATAACACCCGCCGAAGTCGAACGCCGCGACCAAATATTGTGCAACTGCGGGACGCCGAGGCTGCACAGGAATAAGCGCAGCAACTGGAGGCAGTGCTACCTACGGAAGAGCAGCTTAGCGCAGCTACCCTTGAAGGTGGCTGGAAAAGCATCCGATCCGCCATAGGTAGCACTGCAGTAGCGCTACCAGGTACAAGGGCCACGCAGCATAGAAATGACTGGTTTGACGGCGAATGCAAACGGTTAGTCGAGGAGAAGAATGCAACACGGGCGAGAATGCTGCAACATCGTACAAGAGCGAACGTGGAACGATACCGACAGGCACGGAACAGCCAAAACACAGTCCTCCGAAGGAAGAAGCGCCAGCAAGAGGACCGAGATCGCGTAGCGATGGAAGAGCTGTACCAACCTAACGACACTCGGAAGTTCTACGAGAAGCTGAACAGCTCCCGCAAAGGCTTTGTGCCGCAAGCCGATATGTGCAGGAGCTTGGACGGCAACCTCCTAACAGACGAGTGTGAGGTGATCGAAAGGTGGAGGCAGCACTTCGACAAGCATCTAAACGGCGATGCAGTAGAGCGCGAGGACGGTATGGCAATTGATCTTGGTGCACGAGCAGAAGACATCAGAATTCCAGCTCCCGATCATCTGGAAGTGGAGGAGGTGATTGGTCGGCTGAAAAACAATAAAGCTGCTGGAGTGGACCAACTTCCCAGCGAGCTATTGAAATACGGTGGAGAAACACTGGCTAGAGCCGTGCACTGGGTCATTGTCAAGGTTTGGGAGGAAGAACGAGTACCGGAGGAGTGGATGGAGAGTATTGTGTGTCCCATCTACAAAAAGGGCGACAAACTGGAGTGCTGCAATTACCGGGCAATCACTCTGTTGAACGCCGCCTACAAGGTACTCTCCCAAATACTTTGCCGTCGACTATCACCATTTGCGAAGCAGTTCGTGGGGCACTACCAGGCGGGATTTATGGGTGCCCGCGCCACCACGGATCAGATATTCGCGGTTTGGCAGGTCATGCAGAACTACGGATTTCCGGACAAACTGACGCGGTTGGTCAAAGCGACGATAGATGGAGTGATGTGTGTATTTCGAGTATCGGGGGCACTCTCGAGTTCCTTCGAAACCCGAAGAGGTCTAAGGCAAGGTGATGGTCTCTCGTGCCTGCTGTTTAACATTGCCTTGGAAGGTGTCATTAGAAGAGCGGGGATTGACACGAGTGGCACGATATTCCAAACGTCGGTTCAACTGTTTGGTTTCGCTGACGATATTGACATTGTGGCTCGGACCTTTGTGAAGATGGCGGATACGTACATCGGACTAAAGGCTGAATCCAAACGGATTGAACATGCATCGAAGACGAAGTACATGGAAGGAAGGGGTTCATGAGAGGACAGTGCTAACCTCCCACCTCGAGTTCAAATTGGTGATGATGAAATCGAGGTGGTTGATGAGTTCAGATATTTGGGCTCACTGGTAACTGCCGACAACGATACCAGCAGAGAAATTCAACGGTGCATTATGGCAGGAAATCGTGCATACTTTGGCCTCCGGAGGACGCTCCGATCAAGTAGAATTCGTCGCCGCACCAAGTTAACCATCTACAAGACACTGAACCGGTAGTCCTCTACGGGCATGAGACATGGACTATGCTTGTGGTGGACCAACGTGCCCTTGCGGTCTTCGAGCGGAAGATGTTGCGTACCATCTTCGGTGGACTGCAGATGGAAATCGGAGTGTGGAGAAGGCGAATGAACCACGAACTGCAGGAGCTGCTTGGGGAGCCATCTATCGTCCACACCGCTAAGATAGGCAGGTTGCGGTGGGCTGGGCATGTTGTAAGGATGTCAGACGACAGCCCGGTGAAGATGGTTCTTAAAACCAATCCGTCAGGGACGAGACGGATAGGTGCACAGCGGGCAAGGTGGATCGATCAGGTGGAACACGACCTGCGGACCCTACGCAGACTGTGGTATCCAACATAGGAGCACCATCGTACATGTTGTCGAAATACATCGGACAGTCAGACATCTCTCAAAAGCGACTACAACATAAAAGATTCGTTTTCTTTTTGCAGCTACATTAACTCAATACGATTACCGAAAAACTATGTACACGTATCACTTTTGGAAGTGGTCGTTATAGTCTGGCCAATAGCATTAGTCCAGTCCGGTATTATATTTCATATGAAGCGCACAACCGTACTGGGATTTGTTCTCCAGATTTCAGAGGGTTCTAGAAGACCTCTCTCGAAGAACTTATATCTTTTGATAAAGATTACTGGACATCGGCATAACAGATGTTCCGAGTCTTCTTTTTCCATGCCACATACTCGACATGTATCATCTTGAAGTTTTTTCATAACCTTCAAATGATAATGGCTCGGACAATGCCCTGTTATCAAACCAGTTTACGTGCTTAGATCTTTTTTTGAAAGATCCAGTATTTTACAAGTCATAGAAACGTTCGAAGTGATGAAACGTTTCGACTGCCTACCGATGAAGGTGTTTGTCCAGTTGGATTCCACTTTCAGAGTTTCCCATGCTTTTATTTCCATTCTAAGGGAACAAGCGGATAGACCACAGAAGGGTTCTGGTCCTATGAACTGATGAGACGATCCAAGTCTTGCCAGTTCATCGGCTCTTTCGTTCCCATCTAGTCCACAGTGACCAGGAACCCAGTATAAGTCTACTTGATTTTTACAACCCAATGTTTGGAGTGATTGAACACACTCCCAAACTAGTTTTGATGTGCATGTCGCAGACTTCAAAGCCTTCAACGCTGCTTGACTGTCGGACATCATGCAAATGTTTGAGTTTCTGTATTTCCTGCGTAGGCATATTTCAGAACATTCTAGTATTGCTTGGACTTCAGCTTGGAAGACAGTTGGCCATTGGCCCATTGGAACTGACAGGTCTATTCCTGGGCCAGTTACTCCTGCTCCCACTCGATTGTTCATTTTTGAACCATCTGTGTAGAAAATGATTGATCCTGGGCGGAGATCAGGACCACCGCGTTCCCAAACATCACGCTCAGGTTCAAACATTCGAAATCGTCCTTCAAAATTATATCTTTTTTCCATCCGGTCTTCATTGTTGATCACTAGGGGATTGATACGAATATTTTTTTAGAATACCTAGATGACCCATTAAATCACCCTCAAAGAGCTATAATGATCTTTTGATCCGTAAGGCACTCTTTTCGGCTTCTAATTGTATGAATTGATGCAGTGGAAGCATAAACAGTAGAGCTTCCATTGCCTTGGTGGGTGTGCTTCTCATTGCACCCGTTATTGAGAGAGTTGCTAGCCGTTGAAGTTTTTCCAACTTATCTTGAGCAGCTTTCTCCCTTGTTTTTGTCCACCAGACTAGTGAAGCATAGGTAATTCTGGGTCTCACAATAGCCGAATAAATCCAATGGATCATTTTCGGTTTGAATCCCCATTGTTTACCAAAAGTTTTATTACATATCCATAGAGTATTTGTAGCTTTTTTTTATTGCCTGCTCTAGATGTGTATTCCAGTTAAGTTTTTTGTCAAGAGTTACTCCAAGGTATTTGACGTTATCTGAGAGTTTAAGAAGCTCACCTTTTAGCCTAATATCATTAAGCATAGTTTTTTTTTTACGTGTAAATGGGACGATAGTGGTTTTTGAAGGATTTACATTTAAGCCTTCCCTATCGCACCACGAGGAAATAATGTTTAAGGCAATTTGCATTCGGTTTGCGATGATATCATCATACTTGCCACGAATTGTTCGTGGCAAGTATGATGATATCATCAGCAAATCCAACTACTTCAAAGCCTTCTTCCATCAATTTTTTTAGAAGATCATCAACTATTAATGACCACAGCAGAGGAGATATCACCCCTCCTTGTGGGCACCCTTTTATAGCTGTTACACTTATATTAGAGCTACCAAGGCTCGCTGCTATTTCTCTTTTTGATAACATTTCGCTTATCTAATGAATAATGCAATTGTCAAAACCACGTTTCTCCATTGCAGCAGTCATTGAGTCATGAGGCGAGTTATCAAATGCCCCTTCAATATCAAGGAACGCCGCAAGGGAACAGACATGATACCTGGCAGCGTCATCATTATTAACAGATGGCAGGATATGATGATGATGTTGATGATGATGATGATGGTCCCGCCTCTTACTCCTACAAGATTTGAGGTAGACGATTTATCTATTAGATAATTGGTTATTACTTCAATTAAACCAGAAAGCAAAAAAACGGACTGGATTTGTCGATACTGCAGTATTACTGAATAAGGAAAAAATTTAAACACAAATTTCTAAGACGTTCTAAGACCAAGATTACCAAGTTCTAATTATTTTACTTCTTTCAATCAATTGGACATTATTCACATCTGAATTAAGCCAACACCCAATCTAGCCCACAGCTAAATTGCTACAGTCCCAACAAGGCCTTTCCTGCCGAACTCAACAAGCAAAGCACAGTTAAACCGTGAACTTAACATGAGACTCATGAGGATGTCCCCACCTAGGGAAGTCTAGAAAATTTCCAACCCGAAAAAGTCCTAGAACAGCTAGGAATTTCAACGTCCAAAGACAATCAAAAGTGTCATAATTTTCCCAAGTAATTCGACGTATGTCCAGAACTACTTAAAAGTTTATTGTGTCAAAAAAACTCAATTTTCATAACATACATCAGCATAATACATCTGTATATATGTAAATAAAAAAAACTTTATTTTTCAAAATGACATATATCAATTTAAGAAAGGTAGTCAATTATATCTGTGTAACCCGCGCGATTCTCAATCCTTTGTAGACTTCTCATTTTTTTACTACTACATTAAATACAAAATCCATCATTATCATCGGGACGAACATAATAGTTTTTACAATGCTTAAATAAATACTGAAAATCTATTACCGCAAAAGTCCACATAAAATCATCCGTTAAGAAACTTCGTCAATTTAGTGCGTGAACTGTAAAACATTTCTGTTTAGCTGCCTAAAAATCAGCTTTGACGTGTGAAATACATTGTCTCTTGAACTCAAGTAGCATTGCTGCACGTTTGACCTGTGTAGGCATCGAATTGAACACTTTAATTCCTCTAAAAAATAATGAATTCTGTGAAGCGCCAATAAGTAAATTTGGTGTTCGAGGTTCGGGAGGAAGAACGAGTACCGGAGGAGTGGATGGAGGGTATTGTGTGTCCCATCTACAAAAAGGGCGACAAACTGGAGTGCTGCAATTACCGGGCAATCACTCTGTTGAACGCCGCCTACAAGGTACTCTCCCAAATACTTTGCCGTCGACTATCACCATTTGCGAAGCAGTTCGTGGGGCACTACCAGGCGGGATTTATGGGTGCCCGCGCCACCACGGATCAGATATTCGCGGTTCGGCAGGTTATGCAGAACTACGGATTTCCGGACAAACTGACGCGGTTGGTCAAAGCGACGATAGATGGAGTGATGTGTGTTTTTCGAGTATCGGGGGCACCGAAGAGGTCTAAGGCAAGGTGATGGTCTCTCGTGCCTGCTGTTTAACATTGCCTTGGAAGGTGTCATTAGAAGAGCGGGGATTGACACGAGTGGCACGATATTCCAAACGTCGGTTCAACTGTTTGGTTTCGCCGACGATATTGACATTGTGGCTCGGACCTTTGTGAAGATGGCGGATACGTACATCGGACTAAAGGCTGAATCCAAACGGATTGAACATGCATCGAAGACGAAGTACATGGAAGGAAGGGGTTCATGAGAGGACAGTGCTAACCTCCCACCTCGAGTTCAAATTGGTGATGATGAAATCGAGGTGGTTGATGAGTTCAGATATTTGGGCTCACTGGTAACTGCCGACAACGATACCAGCAGAGAAATTCAACGGCGCATTATGGCAGGAAATCGTGCATACTTTGGCCTCCGGAGGACGCTCCGATCAAGTAGAATTCGTCGCCGCACCAAGTTAACCATCTACAAGACGCTGAACCGGTAGTCCTCTACGGGCATGAGACATGGACTATGCTTGTGGTGGACCAACGCGCCCTTGCGGTCTTCGAGCGGAAGGTGTTGCGTACCATCTTCGGTGGACTGCAGATGGAAATCGGAGTGTGGAGAAGGCGAATGAACCACGAACTGCAGGAGCTGCTTGGGGAGCCATTTATCGTCCACACCGCTAAGATAGGCAGGTTGCGGTGGGCTGGGCATGTTGTAAGGATGTCAGACGACAGCCCGGTAAAGATGGTTCTTAAAACCAATCCGTCAGGGACGAGACGGATAGGTGCACAGCGGGCAAGGTGGATCGATCAGGTGGAACACGACCTGCGGACCCTACTGTGGTATCCAACATAGGAGCACCATCGTACATGTTGTCGAAATACATTGGACAATCAGACATCTCTCAGAAGCGACTACAACATAAAAGATTCGTTTTCTTTTTGCAGCTACATTAACTCAATACGATTACCGAAGAACTATGTACACGTATCACTATTGGAAGTGGTCGTTATAGTCTGGCCAATAGCATTAGTCCAGTCCGGTATTATATTTCATATGAAGCGCACAACCGTACTGGGATTTGTTCTCCAGATTTCAGAGGGTTCTAGAAGATCTCTCTCGAAGAACTTATATCTTTTGATAAAGATTACTGGACATCGGCATAACAGATGTTCCGAGTCTTCTTTTTCCATGCCACATACTCGACATGTATCATCTTGAAGTTTTTTCATAACCTTCAAATGATAATGGCTCGGACAATGCCCTGTTATCAAACCAGTTTACGTGCTTAGATCTTTTTTTGAAAGATCCAGTATTTTACAAGTCATAGAAACGTTCGAAGTGATGAAACGTTTCGACTGCCTACCGATGAAGGTGTTTGTCCAGTTGGATTCCACTTTCAGAGTTTCCCATGCTTTTATTTCCATTCTAAGGGAACAAGCGGATAGACCACAGAAGGGTTCTGGTCCTATGAACTGATGAGACGATCCAAGTCTTGCCAGTTCATCGGCTCTTTCGTTCCCATCTAGTCCACAGTGACCAGGAACCCAGTATAAGTCTACTTGATTTTTACAACCCAATGTTTGGAGTGATTGAACACACTCCCAAACTAGTTTTGATGTGCATGTCGCAGACTTCAAAGCCTTCAACGCTGCTTGACTGTCGGACATCATGCAAATGTTTGAGTTTCTGTATTTCCTGCGTAGGCATATTTCAGAACATTCTAGTATTGCTTGGACTTCAGCTTGGAAGACAGTTGGCCATTGGCCCATTGGAACTGACAGGTCTATTCCTGGGCCAGTTACTCCTGCTCCCACTCGATTGTTCATTTTTGAACCATCTGTGTAGAGAATGATTGATCCTGGGCGGAGATCAGGACCACCGCGTTCCCAAACATCACGCTCAGGTTCAAACATTCGAAATCGTCTTTCAAAATTGTATCTTTTCTCCATCCGGTCTTCATTGTTGATCACTAGGGGATTGATACGAATATTTTTTTAGAATACCTAGATGACCCATTAAATCACCCTCAAAGAGCTATAATGATCTTTTGATCCGTAAGGCACTCTTTTCGGCTTCTAATTGTATGAATTGATGCAGTGGAAGCATAAACAGTAGAGCTTCCATTGCCTTGGTGGGTGTGCTTCTCATTGCACCCGTTATTGAGAGAGTTGCTAGCCGTTGAAGTTTTTCCAACTTATCTTGAGCAGCTTTCTCCCTTGTTTTTGTCCACCAGACTAGTGAAGCATAGGTAATTCTGGGTCTCACAATAGCCGAATAAATCCAATGGATCATTTTCGGTTTGAATCCCCATTGTTTACCAAAAGTTTTATTACATATCCATAGAGTATTTGTAGCTTTTTTTATTGCCTGCTCTAAATGTGTATTCCAGTTAAGTTTTTTGTCAAGAGTTACTCCAAGGTATTTGACGTTATCTGAGAGTTTAAGAAGCTCACCTTTTAGCCTAATATCATTAAGCATAGTTTTTTTTACGTGTAAATGGGACGATAGTGGTTTTTGAAGGATTTTCATTTAAGCCTTCCCTATCGCACCACGAGGAAATAATGTTTAAGGCAATTTGCATTCGGTTTGCGATGATATCATCATACTTGCCACGAATTGTTCGTGGCAAGTATGATGATATCATCAGCAAATCCAACTACTTCAAAGCCTTCTTCCATCAATTTTTTTAGAAGATCATCAACTATTAATGACCACAGCAGAGGAGATATCACCCCTCCTTGTGGGCACCCTTTTATAGCTGTTACACTTATATTAGAGCTACCAAGGCTTGCTGCTATTTCTCTTTTTGATAACATTTCGCTTATCTAATGAATAATGCAATTGTCAAAACCACGTTTCTCCATTGCAGCAGTCATTGAGTCATGAGGCGAGTTATCAAATGCCCCTTCAATATCAAGGAACGCCGCAAGGGAACAGACATGATACCTGGCAGCGTCATCATCATTAACAGATGGCAGGATATGATGATGATGATGATGATGATGATGATGGTCCCGCCTCTTACCCCTACAAGATTTGAGGTAGACGATTTATCTATTAGATAATTAGTTATTACTTCAATTAAACCAGAAAGCAAAAAAAACGGACTGGATTTGTCAATACTGCAGTATTACTGAATAAGAAAAAAATTTAAACACAAATTTCTAAGACGTTCTAAGACCAAGATTACCAAGTTATAATTATTGTACTTCTTTCAATCAATTGGACATTATTCACATCTGAATTAAGCCAACACCCAATCTAGCCCACAGCTAAATTGCTACAGTCCCAACAAGGCCATTCCTGCCGAACTCAGCAAGCAAAGCACAGGTAAACCGTGAACTTAACATGAGACTCATGAGGATGTCCCCACCTAGGGAAGTCTAGAAAATTTCCAACCCGAAAAAGTCCTAGAACAGCTAGGAATTTCAACGTCCAAAGACAATCAAAAGTGTCATAATTTTCCCAAGTAATCCGACGTATGTCCAGAACTACTTAAAAGTTTATTGTGTCAAAAAAACTCAATTTTCATAACATACATCAGCATAATACATCTGTATATATGCAAATAGAAAAAACTTTATTTTTCAAAATGACATATATCAATTTAAGAAAGGTTGTCAATTATATCTGTGTAACCCGCGCGATTCTCAATCCTTTGTAGACTTCTCATTTTTTTACTACTACATTAAATACAAAATCCATCATTATCATCGGGACGAACATAATAGTTTTTACAATGCTTAAATAAATACTGAAAATCTATTACCGCAAAAGTCCACACAAAATCATCCGTTAAGAAACTTCGTCAATTTAGTGCGTGAACTGTAAAACATTTCTGTTTAGCTGCCTAAAAATCAGCTTTGACGTGTGAAATACATTGTCTCTTGAACTCAAGTAGCATTGCTGCACGTTTGACCTGTGTAGGCATCGAATTGAACACTTTAATTCCTCTAAAAAATAATGAATTCTGCGAAGCGCCAAAAAGAAAATTTGGTGTTCGAATTTCTGTCGCGTTTCTAGTATTGCATCTATGAATATCACTTCCTCTCACAATTCGATCACACAAATATCGAGGTAGCAATCCGTTAACTATTTTAAAAATGAACACCATCGTCATGAACACAATTCGCTGCTTCACAGATAACCATTGCAAGGTACCCAACATCAAGGCCGAGGAAGTGCATCTACTACATCTCAAAATCAACCGCATTACTTTATTCTGCAAACGCTGTAACCTCGATATTTGAGTTTCATTTGCCAAAAATAAAATGGGAGAGCAAAAGTCCAAGTGGGGAGAGATGATTGATTTATAGAGATGAATCTTGCTAAAAGTACTCAACTCTTTGTTCAAACGACAGAGAATTCCATATTTGTTGGAAATTTTCTTGATGACATTGTCAATATGAATATTGAACTTAAGTATGTCATCAATAGTCACGCCAAGATATTTAATCTCACGTACGCATTCAAGTGTCTCGCTGTCAATTTCCAAGAGACATTTTCAGTAACACGGTTGCGCGAAATAGCCATAAATTTAGTTTTACTTATATTCAGTTTTAGTTGTTTGAATTTCAACCATCTACTCAGCGAACACAAGTCCTCATTCAAGCGAATAATAGCAAAATCGAGATTTTTAGCTGGAATGAACAGTACAGTATCATCAGCAAAAAGGTTAATATCACAGAAACGTAAAACTTGTCTCATGTCATTAATGTACATTATGAATAAAATGGACCCTAGTACACTTCCTTGAGGTACTCCAAGAATGTTTCCCATGGGAAAAGATGTAAATTCATTGAAAATAGTCCGTTGAATTCTGTCACACAAGTAGCTCTCAAACTACTTGTATGCAGTACCTGTAATACCAAAGCGCTTCATTGTTCGTAACAATAAGGGCCTAGAAATTGTTTCGAAAGCGCGTTTTAAATCCAAGAACACTGCAACAATAGTTTCTTTACGCTCAATATTTTCTTTCCATTTTGCTAACACCAAATTCAACGCAGTTTCACAAGAATGGCCTTCTCGATAGCCTGATTGTTCTGGTATTAACAAACTGTTCATATTAAGATAATTTAAAAGTTGGCCTTTGATAACAAGTTCTAAAATTTTTTCTAATGTGTGCAACATGTTGATGGGACGAAACTCTTCGGCTTTACTCGTACCAGTAACCTTTTGAATAGGAACCACCAAAGATTCCTTCCAAACTCGTGGCACGTGCCCAGTTTGTATCGATTCATTGATTAGGCCAAGGAGGTCGTGTCCGATGACATGAAAGCAATCTAGAATCACTTTTGCATTAACGTTATCGATTCCAGCCGTTTTTTGCATTGAAAAACAAATGTTTTTCAATTCTATGTATGAAATAGGGTGAAAACTGGTCAAAGTACAGTTAACATTGATCGGATGTTTTATTTTATCAGGTTCATCCACTAATTCAATAGATCGATTGATATCTGAAACACTATCGAAAAAATAAGTATTGAACTTAGAATCGATTGCTTGTTCTGATCGTTCTTCTGTGCCATTAAAAGTTATGGACCGCGATTTGCAAACACCAGGTTTCAACAATGACTTCAATATTTTCCATAACTCTTTGCTGTTATTATTATGATGTTCAATTTTCCTCTGTAAATATTCGCTTCGTGTTTTGATCAGAGTTTGAGAATATATATTACGCGCCACCGTATAGTTACGGCCAGTGATCATTACTATTAGTTCTACAAAATTTTTTATACCATCCATCTCTCTTACGTTTAAGACGTAAAAGATCCAAAGTGTACCACTTGTTGGTGTTCTTCACAACAACAAACTTTTGTTCCACTAACTGATTAGTACACGTTTTATCAGTTTTATGATCAAGGCACCCCGATAATGGGAAATCCACGTTTCTCGCGACAAGGTCCGAAACCTTTCGTTTCGAGTAATTTTTCCAACACTTTAGTTCAACTAAATTATCATCACTGTTGATACTCTGATTTACAATAATAACAAGAGTCTCATGATCGGATATTTTCAATTCAGAATTTACTGCAGCTTTGTATAAACATGATCAATTAAAGTTTTACTGTGTCTAGAAATACGCGTATATTCAGTAACAACTTGTTATAAATTGGAAAACTCTATTAATCTCTTTAAATGGCTCGAATTAAAGCTATCACGCCAGTTTATGTGAAAGTCATCAGCAATCACGTTAAATTTGCGGCTATCCACAAATAACTCAAATCAGTTTTCTAGTATTTGCAAAAATCGCTGATCACTAGAACTAGGAGAGTGATAAACTACACCATAGTTGCCAACCTTCATGCCTCGGTCCACTGTTATGCCCAAAAACCAATTTCCTTCATTTGCTTCATCGAAACAAACCTTGAATTGCACTGATTCTTTGACATAAATAGCAACCCCTCCAGTATGTCTAGTATCAAATGCATCGATATCTACTATGTGTGTTTCTGACAAAAAAACTAAAAATGGACGATTCAACTCTACAATCTGACGTAAAGCTACGTAATTTGTAGAGAGACCAGCAATATTCAAATATATAATATCTAAGCTACACACATTTTTGGAACCTGATTGCTATTTATTGAAATGCAGGCTGCCTTTTTTTTATCATACATTTTATTATAAACTAGGCACTCCGAACTAGATGCCGCATGGTTAACGTCCAGATTCATTTTAAGATCTTTATTGTATTTAGAACAATTAACGCATTTCAATACAGTGGATGTGTATTCCGAAGTTCTATGATGCTCACTACACAAAGAGCACGTTTCATGGTTTTTGCAATCTGTACTCTTGTGGCCGAATTCTCCACATTTGAAGCATCTAAGGACATTTATCGCTGGAACTATAGGGCACCGATCCCACCCAACATTAACTTTTTTCGCGGATAATAAACAGTCAACAGTCTTTTTATCGACTTCTATCACAACGTTGTACTTGTTATACGTGAAACGTGGATTTTCATACGAACGCAAGACTTTGACATCTTCAATTGCAATGTCTTCATTTTGACTTTTCAAAAGGTCAGTGAAGACATCTGAGGAATATTGATCGCTCATGCCCAACACTTTTAATCTTGGCACCGGAGGTGTGGGAACAACAGCTATATAGCTTTCACCCAGATTACCTTCAATGCCATTTTTGACAACCTCCACATTTTCTTTTGTTGCACACTCAACAATAACAGAGCCGTCTTTCCCGGTATCAAAGATCGATTTATCGAATGGAAGCTATTTCTCTTATAAGGAAAAGCTGTTCAGGCAGATCCACGGAACAGCCATGGAAAATTCGCTCTCGCCAACGGTAGCAGACCTAGTGATGGAAACGCTTCTGGATAACGTTATTAGAAAAATTAATTTTCCGTTACCAGTACTGAAAAAATATGTCGATGATTTCAAATATCTTATAATACCAATATAGTTCACTTACGTGAAATCATGAAGACACATTGAAAATGACAGAAGCGCTAGTCACCTTTTCGACCGCTAAGAGCGCCACTTCTGATTTTGTTCTACAGGACATTCGAAAAAGAATCACTTTTGACAATAAAATTACCCAAATAGGTACACTGAAAA
This sequence comes from Wyeomyia smithii, assembly GCF_029784165.1. NCBI lineage: Eukaryota > Metazoa > Arthropoda > Insecta > Diptera > Culicidae > Wyeomyia > Wyeomyia smithii. The sequence continues at coordinate 143,036,704 of NC_073695.1, forward strand.
AAATGCACATATTATTGTGACTTTTATAATGGGAATAAAGTTCGCTTATGTATGAGGCAGTACATGGGTGACGTTTCACGGTTGGTACGTTTGTTTGTGTTTTATTGTTTTTGAACCTCAAACCCAAAACAGAACCAAACACAAAATCTTAGTGTCTGCAAAAAAATCAAGAGTGGTATCTTATTGTTGTGTTAAGGATGGCTATTCTCGCGATACTGGAGCAACCGATTGAATATTTTTTTTCGCGCTTCCCCGATCGGGGTTCTATCGAAGTAGCAACCTGAACTGTAATCAGCTGATCACAACTGTCTCGTGGATTTTCTTATTATCGTGGAGATAAACCAATTGTCGCTTCTTATGACAAAGTAGGTGACTTGTACATCTAATCTGTTCTACATGTCAAGTGAATAAGGTAACAGGGGTATTTTGGCCCACATGCATATTTCTGCCCACCCGGTAACATTTTACGCATTTTATCTGATAAATTCAATTAAAATTAGAAAACTATGCATGCAACATTGAATAACACACCTAAACCGGCGAAACACTGGCTCTAAGTAGTGTTATTTTGGAATTAGTTCATACATATTCAAAGTCATGGTTGAGCCAACCCAAAGTCAAGAGGAAGTGGTAATATACAAGTCAACGTCCGGAAGCTATTGTAACAAATATGTATGCTTTTGAAACATTTCGTTGCTGTAGTAACATCAATAAAATGTCATAGAAACAGTTTGTATACTCTAACATGTTGGAAAAAGTTGAAAAAGCGGTTTAACGCATGGCCTAAATATGTTTGCCTCTTTCTGAAGCAAACATATTTTGGCCATGCCAAGTTTAGACATCTCTTTGATTACCGTTCGGCCGTTGCACGCGAACAAAGAAGCAGCTTGTGACAATTTACAGGTAATTACTTCTTAATTTATCACATTTAACGATATGGAATTAGATGAGAATGCCTGTCAAACCGTTATAAGCCAAATCATTTCCTTCTTAGATGCCTAAAATTTACAAAAACTCACAGCAGAAGGATGTTCTCCTCAAACCCACTATTTTTTGCTCTAAAAATACCGAAGATGATCTTAAATATAATTAGTCCGAACTAATTCCATACACGTCTGTAGATATCAAAGTGGGCCAAAGTAAAAATTTGGTGGACCAAAATATGTTTTTAGTACTTCGTAGAAATTTTGATTTTTCCAGGATATTTTTCAATATATTGCATTGTTGAACGGTGTATATTAAAAAAGACACTTAGCTTTTAACAATGGTATAATAGAGTAGGTATTTATGTTGAAAAATTGTGCTTGTTTTTAATGAACTGTGCGAACACTTCCCAAAGCTGACCAAAATACCCCCGTTACCCTATAATAAATGTTTAAAAAGGTGTAACTCGAATGAGTAGATGCCAAATGGTGAGTATGGAAGATTTGTCATAATTGTTTTCTTTTTATTTTAAGAATTTTAAAAATAAAAAAATAGGGGAACTGCTCCATTATTCATCTCATTAAGCCGATATTCACGAAGAACGCCCGGATAAAACACCAAATTTTCACGAAATCATTGAACAAATGAACTAAATATGCTTAATTACTCTTATGGAATCGTTTGGCATTGTATATTTAGTAAAATTAGTTAGATTTATCCTAAATTTTGTAAAACAAACCCATTTTTCACAACGCTTCTATATCCATTTCAAAACTTGAATCACTGCTCAATTATTCATCTCACGACGCCCCCATATTCATCACACTGTTAATCATGAATGAAACACATTATTATAACTGAACGTAGCCGCAGCCCATCGTAGTAGGTTACCTAGATATCCGCTGCAGTTGTTCACGTGCAAAACTGGTAACCTAGGTAACTACTACAGTGCTTTCGATTTATGTCAATTATGTCGTAATAATTCAATATTTTCGGTATGATTTTTTCGTATTAACAGGAACTGATTTGGCAACTCTTGATTTTCTTCAACGCAGTGAAAACAGATGAAAATACATACAGTTATCTCATATATTTCTGCTAATTGAAGCTTGTTTTTGGAAATTTGAGGTGAGCATTTCAATGATTGAAGTATTCTTAGTGTGGTGAGTGATTTTGTTTAGTGATTGAAATAAAAAGTGGTCCGCTAGTGATGAAAAAAACTTTGGTTGGCTGTTGAACGAGTCCCGTTGTAGCCGTATAGGACGATGCGCGGATTTTGTTTTCGGAGGTAGGTGATTGAATTAAATGAGTTTTCGAGTGCAGATGCTCGACTATATTATCCAATTTAGTGCTTTAATGTGAATTTTTGGGGATTATACTTGATGAGGAATATAAAGTGAACTAAGAAGAATTCATTCCATCGGTTAGCAGATTTGTTTAAGAAGAAAATATGCGTTTTTTCCTGTTTTCAATTGTGTTTACATGTTGAATGAGATGAATATACGGGCTGAGATGAATAATGGAGCAGTTCCCCTATATCGCATTATTAGTTTACGCCAAGAAAGTGAAAGCTCAAAACAATAGTATACACTGGGGTTGCTTTTCACGCGGTTGGTTGTACCGCATCTAAAAGATTAGATTCGATATTTTTATACTAAAGTTATTTGATACCGCATACAAATAATCTTCCAAATCGAGTAAAAATAATCCGCGTTATTGCGAAAATGTCCCGTTTAAAAAAACGCAAAAAAAAATAAACAACCCGCGTAAAACGCGATCGCAGTGTACATATATTCACCATTGTGGAAACAAGGAATTTACAAGTGAAAGTTTCACACGACTTTTAAAAAGTAAATATGGTCGAGATACAACCACATACTTAAGACATACGTAACACTGACAATTATTTGCTGGTACAAACGTTTCAAACTAGTCGACCAAAAAGTCATTACTCCGCTCTATTGGAGCGCTAATAAAAACCCTTAAAGAGCTGTGAAAGTATATGCAGCAATCTTCGAGCACGCAGGAAAAAGCATGCAGGTATATTGTTCGCACAAAGTACTCAAAGTTCATTATTGAGGTTAAGAAAGTTCTAGTAATTTATTTCACAACATTAGTTTTAGAAGGTTTCTTCGTTACGAGTGTTTTTTGTATTTGACATTTAATATTAAATCAAGCACAAACTAGTATTTTCTACTAACTGGTACAGAGCGGAAGACTGCGGGCTCGAATCTTAGTACAACCAGGTCATTCGTTGTTAAATACAAGCATATTATATAGAACAGCGGTTCTCAACCTGGAGTACGCGTACCCCTGGGGGTACTCGAAAGCCTTCAGGGGGTACGCGAAAGAAAAATCAGTAATGGCGGACAAGGCATTTTTTTATATTACTCCATTTGTGAAACGGGATGGAACCCAACCATGGGATGACCGATGGCTTCCTCCTGCATACTACCGAGTTTTTGGAATGCGTCATAAAATATCGTTAATTTTTCAACTAACCTAATTCAATAATTTTGCACTTGTGGTTTTACCGTGTAAGTTCTCAAAAAAATACCGGTACGAAGCAGTCGCGTAACCACTCAAACTAAGTATTCTATTCTCTTAACACTAATAATAATCGCGATCGCAACTAATTTACACGAAAAATTGATCGAAATGGTCTGAAACTTGCCTATAAAGTATAACGCCTCGAAAAATCCCGGTTTTTGCTCGTTTCTAGTTTCAAGTCAATTGTGTGCATCAAGTTGTGCGCCAGTGTTGTCATCATTATCAGCAGCAGGCTGTGCTAGCATATCAAAATATTCAAAATGATGATTCAGTGGAATTTTATGGCAACAAAAAAATTAAGAATTTGGTTACCATGTACTGTTAACTATGTTAAAATAATTAGATTCCGTCCCGTTCCACCCTAAAACATGACTGTAGCAATCAAATAAACCATAGTTTTATTTGAAATTTGAACTAGACTACCACAACATGATCTACCACTACTCTGCGAAAACATTCCAAGCCAGGGGGTACAGTAGATATGACAAATATCGCCAAGGGGTACGCGGACAAGAAAAGGTTGAGAACCGCTGATATAGAAGATGCAACTAGAGTCGCAGGTTCCTCCTTTTATCTTTTCTAGTCCGGAATTACGTACGCGTAATAAGTAATTTTTTCACATGATTTGTCATTTTTTCTGTGAATATATGAAATTGTGTCAACTAAGTCTAAAATTGAGTAGTTTCGTGTATAAGAATGTGTCATACGCTCACAGAAATGCAACAACAATGCACAGTGGTACAGTAAGGCAATTTAGGCGGACATGAGGTTTTCGATGCGATTTTTTTTTATTTTAAAGTCAAAGTTCCTTCTGAGAAGTTGTTTCTTATAGCTAGTCCTTTATTTATGTGCAAATTAAAATTAGGGGGGTCCTAAAATCGGCGAAATAAAAAAATAACTTTTTTATTTGCAGAAGTAACTTTTTACATTCTTCGGCACAGTTGTAGATTAACTAATTTTGAGCAACAACAAAAAAACTCTTTTGTAGCAATAAATTGACCGAAATAGAGCAATTTTATGTGACTGGCTTAGAGTGGGTTCCGAAAAAAACAGTTTTTTGGCTCTATTTTTTCAGTTCAAATTTAATAACAGTGTATTCTCCGGACCTCAAGAGCTTAAAAATATGTTTTTATTGAACGTTTTATTTGAAAAATAAAAGCTCTTCACCTACACAGCATATCGACGATGTTTTTCCGTCAAATGTTGCGTATTTTTGTGTTCTTAAGGTTAACCAAAGAAAACTTTGTTATTACATTTGAACTGAAAAAATAAAGCAAAAAATCTATTTTTTTTAACCCTAGGTAAGCTACTTCAAATTGCTCTAAATCGGTGAATTTAATAGCTACAAAAAAAAGTTGATTTACAACTTTGCCGAAAAAATAGTTGATTTACAACTTTACCAAAAAATGTATACAATTATTTCTGCAGATAAAAAAGTTAGTTTTTTTCGTTTCGTTGATTTTAGGGCCACCCTAATTTTCATTTGCACATAAATAAAGGACTAAGTATAAGAAACAACGCCTCAGAAGAAACTTTTGCTTTCAAACCACAAAATCACATCAAAAAGCTAATGTCCGCCTAAATTGCGTTACTGTACCACTGTGCAATGAGTTCAGTTGCCTTTTTCACCACAAGAGGGGGTGTCCCCTATGCGTCTTCTTGAAATTATATGGGGAATTCGAGAGTGAGCTATATTGGTAATATAGGATATTTGATGATTTGATCCTTGCTCTTCCCCCGGACCGAGTCACGGAGGTTCTAAACATTTTTAATAGTTTCGACGACAATATTCAGTTCACGTACGAACTCGAACAGGACAGAAAAATTCTGTGCTTTGATTTGTTGTTAGTAAGACTACCGGATCAAACCATTCGCACGGAATGGTACAGCAAACCGATGGCATCTGGTCGCCTACTCGAATTCCATTTATGCCACCCGCTTCATCTGAAAATGAACACTATCGCCAACTTTGTTCAAAGAGTTCGGAAATTTACCGCAAACAAGCAGAAGAAAGCAGCCGACATTACGATTAACGAAATTTTAAGGCTGAACCATTACCCAGCAGCGCTACGACAACGACTATTGAATGGCAACATTCGAAACATCGATCACAACACTAATATCACTGCCGACGATGGTACCGTCGTGTACAAACCGATGTTGTTTGAAAATGACTTAACACAACGTTTGATTAAGTCACTCAAAGCAGCCTTCCCTAACATAACACTAGCGTGAAGATGCGAAAACACCACCAGCAAAGTTTTTTCACGAATACGAAAGACACCATACCTCCTGAGATACGGCACAATGTGATCTAAAAGATTCCCTGCAACGATTGCGGAGCCAGCTATTTCGGGTTAACCACAACCCAACTTAAAAAACGCATCAGCAGCCACCGAACAACTATCAACGAACTACAAAGACTCCTCAGCAAGAACGACGAAGATCCCAGCACACGATTCGACCTGGAACGGCTCAAGGAAAAGACGGCCCTCCTACAACACAGTATCGAGCGGAATCATCAGTTCAACCTAGAAAAAACAGAAACAATTATTCATCACACTGGAAAATCAGCGCTTCCTATTCTAGAAGTCTGTGAGATTGTCAACACCAGACATGCAGTAAGCAAGCGGTCTGACGTTGACAATTTTAGCTCTACATATGCAGGCATACTACACACACTCCAGAAACAGTTTCTAACACAGAACACATACACATCAACGAATGAAACCCATTAGCAAATTGTAACATAGAGCTGAATAGCTAATGCGCAGATGTTCGTACCTACTGCTGATCCACTGCAGTTTTGCGCTCAGTATTATATCAATTTGAGTTGACGGTTGAAAAAAGAGTTAGAATAGTGTGTGACAGAGTTCGAGTGATCATTTTAAATTGTTGCGGATTTGAATGAAGAGTTTGTGTGACTGATTTGAAGTGATTATTTGAGATTATTGCGGGAATGAATGTGAGGTTTTTGGATGCGTTGTTATAGGTTTACTATATGCTAACCTCATCATAAAGAGGCTCTTCCCAAAACTGAAGAAAATTGGCCACAAATCTACTTAAACAACTTCTGTGTATTTTCCTTCCTTCTTCATCCCGTCCCGCTCTAATCTCCTATGCTTTTCATTCCCTGTCAACTTTTGTCGCCGGGCATTTCGCGCTCCGTGCGACCCCACGTTGCTTAATCTAGCTCACTTGACTGCCATCCGGTCTTCGCGGCGTCCGTCCAGCAACACCAGTCCGCCACCGCTCCCAGCTGACAATCTTCAAAGCCGCTCCAGTCCTTCCCGTGCCGACTTGCACGTTTCCGAACAGTCCGTTCGAATCCGACGCCGCCGAAACTTGGAACACCGCACCACAGCACAAAAACAGGAAAAAGAAACAGGAAAAAAGAGCTCTGTGCACAAATCACCATGTGAGTACAGGTGTTACTCATTCATTTATAATTTTTTTGTTACCTCTCTGGAGGGCCTTTCTTGGTTTTCTCTCCTTAATGCCTCAGCGGGATTTTGTCCGTAGTTGGCTTGATCGTTAGCCGGCTCTTCTGCAACGAGGACGATGGCTTCAATATGGTGTGGCTATGTAAGGTTACAATTTTTTCTTACCAAGAAGTAACTCCGTCCGCGGTTGACTCGCGATGTGCACCCGACGACTTCTCACACAAAAAGAAATTCTCGATCGAGTTGACTGTCTCTCGTTTGACAGTTCGTTTTATTCCTCATAAGCCGTGCTGCCTGTTTCCTGTCATTTTTTTTTTTAGCAGCGTCGCTTTGGTTAGAGACTGGCGGACTGTCGGTGGCTATCAAACTTCAACTGCTTCAAAGTAGTGTGGTTTCTGGTGGCATATTGCGTGTGCCCTCGACTACTGCGACTTCATTGCTCTGCTTCATGTGTACGGTACTTATATTTATTCTAACTGTAACACAACATTATCGCCAAGGTGAATTTCTCATAAATCGGCGACAGCACGATTTATGAGAAATTGAAACATCGTTACCGTTAAGGAGTGGACCGGAGACATCGACCGATTGGGGTCCTCGAAGAATCTTCAAGGCCATGATAGTAAACTCTTGCTAGCATAAGAATTTACTGTGACTTAACTAAACAAACATAACCCAAAACTGCAACAATAACGCCAGCAAATCCTGGCTAAAGATTTCGATCAACGCCAACTAAGGCTTGGCTAGTTGTCTCCGGTTAAGTCCTTAAACCCCCACTTCACGAAACTTGCGTTTGCGGCGGCAAAACATTCAGAAAACTCTTAACCTATTGGTTTTGCTAAATAGGCTAGAATTGAACGCAAAACATTAAACTTAAACAAAATAGGACTGAAACATTGTGATAGTTTTTTATGGTTTGTATATAGATAACAGCTGCGCTTGGAAAAGGAGTATTTAATCCCTTGATCGCCATGAGCCCAGAGCTAAGGTTTTACCGCGCCTTAGATTCGCGTTACTTTGGAATGGAAAATTTCATGACGACCCCTATCACAACTGTATCTGACCCGAAATTACTGGTCTTGCAAATTTGCCGTTGGATCTTACACACTGTATGGCACCAATCCAGGCGTGCAACTCTTTCCGTCTTGCGTGTTTTGGCTAGTGCTTTTTGTAGCTGGTGTTGCTCATAGCTTGGTGGTTCCAGTTTCTCCCGATTTGGTAACGGCTGGCCTGTGAGGAACCTGACTGGTGGTCTGCCCTGCGTGACCTGATCCAATTCCGCAGTGTACGATTTCTCTCGCTTCGTGAACGGCAGGCGTGACATCACTTTGTGGTCGAGGACGACGAATTGTTCGATAATGTTGGCGCTTTGCTTTGTCAAAATTGAGACTTTTTTTTTTTTTTTTTTTTTTTTTTTGCTCAAACTAATTTTGCTTCGCGCCGATCTGCTGTGCGTTTTCGTTGTCTTGCTCTGCTCCGTCGTGTTACCTCTGCTTCCACTTTCCCGGTTTCTCTCGTTCCGCAAACGGCGCGCCTGTGTGGGCTGCTACGTCCTTCTGTCAAGCTCGTAAGCCGTTTTTTTTCTCTACGATAGCGGTTCGCCTGTGCTCTGATGTTGCCGGTTTCTAATTTGTCGATTAATTTCACTCCTATGGTTTCCTGTTTCGTTGATAGTGGCCGTAAGCTTCCACTCTCCGTCGCCACGGTTCGACCGCCGATCTCGAGGTTTCCGCTCCTCCTATCCAGGAACTTGTTAGAGTGTTGCGAAACTCCCTGCGAACCGTTTCCAGCCCGACAGGGTACGATTTCTCCCGAATCGCGAACGGCAAGCGGTTATGCGTTACCACTTTTGTTTCCTCTGCTTTCGGGTGCGTCAGTTACTTATTTTCAGCGCGATCTGGGTATCCGCTTCGGCAAGGATGGTCCGATTTACGCTGTCCAGGTGGAGAGGTAGTTTTAAAATGTTGCTCATCACACCTGGCGCTCGCGGTTTTTCCCGGTTGTTACGCGGTATTTTGGTAGCAAGTTGCTTTTTTGTTGACAGGTCTAGCCTGTGGACATAGCTTGAACAACTGCACTTAGTCTGCTTTGACATCCTTTGCGTGGTACCTACCCTTTTTACCAGTGGCTACGTCTTCTAGCGGATACAAGTTGCAGCCTATGACATCCTTCACAATGGCTGGAACGAATTTTGGCTCTAGTTTTTGGTTTACGTGGTTTACCTTCGATGACAGTGCAAATGACCTTCTCCAAACCACGTCTCCAATCTTAAACGAGGTTGTTCGTTTTCGCGTATTGTACCGCTGCCTCATCTTTTCGTGATTTCCCTTAATCCGTTTCAGGATGAACTCGTGTATCCGTCGAATCGTTGATAGGCGCATCTCCTGTGCCACTTTCGGATCCTCCACCGTGTTCAGTTGCTGTTGCGTATACAGGTCCGTGTGTAGCACCAAATCTCTACCGAAGTTTGCGTAGTGCGGGCTTACGCCAGTAGCCTCGTGTTTGGCACTGTTGATTGCTGCCATGATTGCCGGAATGTTCTGATCCCATTCTTTATGATCCCCATCCAATAGCGACCGAATACATGCAATCAACACTCGATTTACGCGCTCGGCGTTGTTTACCATCGGGCAGTAATAGGCTGTTTTCGTGTGCTCGATTTTGTGGCGAAGCAAAAGCGTTTTGAAGACCTGCGACTGGAACTGCTTTCCGTTATCCGACAGGACGATGCGTGGCCGCGAGAACTTAAGAAATACCTCCTGTTCAAGAAACTCCACCATCTTTGATGAGTCTGCGCTGCGCATCGGATGTGCAATGACGTATTTGGTGACCCAGTCTACAATAACGAGTATTACTGTGTTGCCGCGTTTGGAACGAGTCAGCGGACCCACAAAGTCCATCGAGATGAGTTCCCAGGGAACTTTTGCCGGTTTCAGTTTTCCCATCTGCGGCATCATTTTCGTGTTCGCTGCCTTGCTTGCCTTGCATATTCCGCATTTCCGCACGTACTTGCTGACATCTTCTCGCAGGTTCGGCCAGTGAAAATAAGATTGTACCTTCCCCCAAGTCTTCTGGAAACCGAGATGTGCTGCGGTTGGTGAGTCGTGGAATCTCTTAATGACCTCCTCTCGTTCTTCTTGCGGAACTACCCTCTTCCATTTGTGGATTGCCAATCCCAACCCATCTCTGCAGAGGCAATTTTTGTACAGTTCGTTGTTAGTAACTCGAAAGTCTGGGAAACTGCCCGGCTTCTCGAGTACACGCTCTCGTAAGCTTCTATACCAAGGATCTTTGATTTGATCCACCGTGAGTGCTACGCTCGCCACGATCCTGGAAAGCGCATCAGGGACTACGTTTACGCTTCCTTTTCGGTATTTTATTTCGAAGTCAAACGCATTTAACCTGAGCAGCCAACGACTCATGAGCGCTGTTGGGTTTTTCATAGACTTCAAATAGCTCAGGGCTGCATAGTCGCAATATACGGTGAAGTGAACTCCTTCGATGTAGCCACGGAACTTCTCAACTGCTCGAATTACTGCCAAGCACTCTCGTTCCGTTACTGAGTATTTCCGCTCCGCCGATGACAACTTCTGTGAAAAGTAGCAGATCGGGTGTTCCTCGCCATCAGTCTCCTGTGTCAACACAGCTCCTATCGCTACGTCACTCGCGTCACATGCGATCGCGAACGGTTTTGTGTAATCCGGCATTGCCAACACGGGTGTCGACACCAACGCTGCTTTCAGCCTTAAGAAAGCGTCTTCCGCGGATGGAGTCCATTTGAACCTGGTCTTCAATTTGGTTAGCTCCGTTATCGGCGCAGCGATGTATGAGAAATCCGCAATGAATCGCCTATACCAATTGCAAAGTCCGAGGAATCTCTGAACCTCTTTTCTATTTGTGGGGATCGGGAACTTCGCAATGCTCTCCACTTTCTCCTCGTCGGTCTTCCAGCCGCTTTCATTCAGAACATATCCTAAAAACTTAATTTCTCGCAGACAAAACTTGGACTTCTCTGCTGAAATGGTCAGATTTGCTCGCTGCAGTCTTTTTGCTACTTCTTCCAGCGTTTTGATGTGCTCTGCAAAAGTACTTGAGCAGATGATTATATCATCCAAGTAGTGAAATACCTGTGGCTCCATATCAGCAAAGAGCTTGGTCATAAGACGCGCTAATGCTTGGCTGGCGGTGCACAGCCCAAACGGCACTACCTTGAACTGGAAATGTCCTCTGGATGGTACGGTAAATGCGGTCAATGGTCTCGACGCTTTCTGCAAGGGTAACTGCCAGAACGCGTCCTTCAGATCGATCGATGAGATGTATGCGCAGCCTCCTAAGTTGTTCAGTATTGCGGATATTTGTGGAATCGGATACCCTTCGTTTACCATAACGGAATTCAGATGGCGCGCGTCCAAGCAAACTCGATACTTTCCCGTCTTCTTTTTTACTGCAACCAACGGGTTGTTCCATGGCGAAAACATAGCCTCTTCTATAACGTCAAGAGCGACCATGCGGTCAATTTCGCGGTTAACTTCTTCTAGAACGTATGGTGACATCGGGTAATGCCGTTGCTTGCGTTGTAGAGCTTGACCCACGTCTATCCTGTGCTCATATAGGGTGGTTCTTCCTAGTATGCCTTCACTCGCCTTGGGAAACAGTTCGATTGTGCGCTGAAGCTGCTGTTGCTGCTCTGTCGTTAGTGACTTTAGCTCGGTCTCGTTTCGCTCCAGTGCTGTCTCCACCTGTACTTCCATTGAACAGCAAATCGCTTTCACCCCGAATTTGTTCCAGAAGTTCATACCAAGGATCACGCAATCCGGAATCGTCGGTACGAGAAGTAGTGGTATAGTATCGTTGCGGTTGTTGTACACTATTGGAACTTGAACAAAATGCCGAATTCGGTGTTGTGTACCATCAGCCGTTTTTATTCCGCCCTGTAGCTCACTTTTCCGTAGTTGCAGCTGCTCTACTATTTGCACGTTCTTCCCTCCTAGTAGCGAACAATTTGCACCGCTGTCGAGCAACGCGCTGAGTTCCTTGCCTAGGATGTTAATGATAGCATGTGGTCGAATGTCATGTCCGGGATTTATCACAATCGAGTCAAGTTGTCCTAGTTCGGTAGTGTTGAAGGGCTTATTAAACTGCTGCGGAGATTCGCCGCCCACTATTGCAGATTCTCCGCTGCTCTGTTTCCCGTGTCTGTGCGACACGTTATGCAGCTGCGTAGGGAGTATCCCTTCCGTCCACATCTGTAGCAGAACAAAATGGCCTGCGGCTTCGGACAGTCCATAAAACGATGTCCCTCTTCGTCACAGTTCCAACACATCAACGTTAGTTGCCGATAATCCATTGTGGGCTCCCTTCTCTCGAACTGCGCTTGTCGGTCTTGTGGTGTGCGCGCTTGCTGATACTGACTGACCGGCGTCCCTTGCGAAGGTTGTGAGACTTGCGCATGTGCAGGCTGTCTTGCGGGTGGTTTTTGAGCCGACGACCATTGTTTTGATTGAGTTTGCTGGCCGCTGTGTGTCCAATCAACATCGCTTTGAGCGTGTTCCGGTCTAGGACCTCTCGCTGTGAGAAACGCCTTCATCGCGCTCACTTGCTCCACCAAGTGATCAAGCTTGAACTGCCAATCCTCCCTGTCGTTTACTAGAAGCGTTTCATCCCTCTCTGATGCGACTCGCCTGCCTTCTGCTGCGGCTTGTATGTCTTCTTCCTGTGTTACTGCGTGTACCCTACCCAACCGAGGATATTGATGAGAAGGAGCTGCTGGTTTTTGCGGCGCTGCTGGAGTTGCGAAATTGGGTTCCAGTAACGCGTTATGCGGAATTGGTGTGCGGCGCTGCCTGCTGTGTAGCATCTTCGTCTCGTCGTAGCTCGTACATACTTCGAGTAGTTCCTTCAGTGTGCGTGCTCTTGCGGCGGCAGTGATCACGGCGTAGTCCTCGCTCATATTCTTTTTCACGATGAAAAGTTTTTCATCCTCTTGCATTTGTGGTGAAACAAATCGGAACAAAGCCGAGATATCCCGATAAAACTTGGCGAACGGCTCATTCAATCCTTGATAACGGAAGCTTGCTTCTAGACGCAAGATATGTGCGTACTGACTTGGCAGAAACTCTTTTCGTACTTCATGTTTAAATGCTTCCCACGAGCCTAGAGAACCTTGCACCATAGCTCGCGCGTACCAGTCCAATGCATCCTCCTGTAGTAAGTGTTTGATCGAAGCTAGTAATACCTCATCACTCATGCCTTCCGATCTAGCGAATGTCTCCACCCTATCCAAGAAAATGTTCAAGGATGTTGTGTCCTTTTCTCCTCTAAATTTGAACGGCCAGTTGTGAATCGCCTTTAGTATACGCCTATCCTCGCCTCTTTCCGCTGTTGGTCTGGCATCATGCCTCAGTAAATAGCGCAGCATGTCATCCCGTAGCTGATCGAACTGATCGCGTACATCGCGACACCTTGAATCGCCTATTGCTGTGGCGGTTTGCGTTTGCTGTCCAAAAATGCGTCTCCCCATGCCGGCTGCAGTGTGTTGTATGCCTGCTGCTTCATTGCGTTGTTGCTCTCTAGTCGCTATTTCTCCGTTGGTTTGCGGTTGCCAATCGCTGGATGCATTAATGCTTTGATGTGGTGTAACATGTCCCTCCGACTGCACTCCTCCCTGACTGCACCGATATCCCGAGAAGTCATGTGTTGGCAATCCTCTACCTCGGCCTCGACCTGCGACTACCGGTGAACTAGCTGCTGGCAACGTTGTTCTTCCGCTGAAATTGTGCTCTCCATCCGTGGCATCTCCACCAACTGCTCCTGCTTCCCCTGCTGTTATTCGTGGCACTAGCTGACTCACTGGATTGGCTAATACACTGTTCACTTCACTGTGAAGCTCGTTTACGAGCGACCGAGCAGACTTGACCGCTTCTGAAAGGAAACCCGGTGGCTTTACAATGGCCAATCGATTTTTGTAGTGTGTAAGACGCGACAGAAGCACTGTAAGTGCATGAATGTCATGATTATTGATTGCATGTTGAATTTCATTTTGTATTGTCGCAACCGCCAATTGGCAAACTTCAAAGTTGACGGTCGGACTCATGATGTGCGTCGACTCCGATCGACTAATATTTTTTGCAAGATCATCTTGCACCGCGTTGTTCAATCGCTGAACTTTGAGTCGGTGCGTCATTGGTCCTAAGTTGACCATGTGGCGTAGCGCCAATTCGTAGGTTATCTCCTCATCTGTAAGATGAGTATAATCCATTTTAGTGGATTTTTTATCGGGTAGAACAAAACCAAAATGTGTTAAATAATCTTATAAAACAAACCGTGACTATCACAAAACGAAAATTTCAAAAATAATTCACTTAACGGTAACCAAATAAATAAATCAAATGTGGATCTTTCAGTTGGGCGCCAATGTTATAGGTTTACTATATGCTAACCTCATCATAAAGAGGCTCTTCCCAAAACTGAAGAAAATTGGCCACAAATCTACTTAAACAACTTCTGTGTATTTTCCTTCCTTCTTCATCCCGTCCCGCTCTAATCTCCTATGCTTTTCATTCCCTGTCAACTTTTGTCGCCGGGCATTTCGCGCTCCGTGCGACCCCACGTTGCTTAATCTACCTCACTTGACTGCCATCCGGTCTTCGCGGCGTCCGTCCAGCAACACCAGTCCGCCACCGCTCCCAGCTGACAATCCTCAAAGCCGATCCAGTCCTTCCCGTGCCGACTTGCACGTTTCCCGAACAGTCCGTTCGAATCCGACGCCGCCGAAACTTGGAACACCGCTCCACAGCACAAAAACAGGAAAAGAAACAGGAAAAAAGAGCCCTCTCTGGAGGGCCTTTCTTGGTTTTCTCTCCTTAATGCCTCAGCGGGATTTTGTCCGTAGTTGGCTTGATCGTTCGCCGGCTCTTCAAGAAGTAACTCCGTCCGCGGTTGACTCGCGATGTGCACCCGACGACTTCTCACACAAAAAGAAATTCTCGATCGAGTTGACTGTCTCTCGTTTGACAGTTCGTTTTATTCCTCATAAGCCGTGCTGCCTGTTTCCTGTAATTTTTTTTTTTTTTAGCAGCGTCGCTTTGGTTAGAGACTGGCGGACTGTCGGTGGCTATCAAACTTCAACTGCTTCAAAGTAGTGTGGTTTCTGGTGGCATATTGCGTGTGCCCTCGACTACTGCGACTTCATTGCTCTGCTTCATGTGTACGGTACTTATATTTATTCTAACTGTAACAGCGTTTTACGATTTCAAGAATTTTAAACATGCTATGTTATAGATTGACACCATATAGATTAAGAAATAGGACAAAAGATGCTTATGCCGAACCTTGTTTGACGAGAACGTTTAAATTTTCTGTAAGGGCTGTTGACTATTTTAAATTAGCGCGTCCCACTGTGCGCAGCCACTGACAAGCGATAGCTCAAAGTGGAGGAAGTAAGTCCCTCACACGGTCAGTCTAGTGATCTGAAGTCAGCAACCTGTCAGTAGGAGTTGTTGCAAGTCATGTGAAGAGATAAAAAGTGATTACGCGTTAATTTTTGTTTTGCATCTATTTTATGTCTCAAAAAGTTATTAGATATAAAAGTTACAACAAGAATTTTATTGTAATTGAGCCTAAAGGTAATGCTAAAATTGATATCTATTATACCTAAACTAAAAAGAATTATGTTAGATAGGAACAATTACGAAGAGAACCGAGATTACTATTTTTTGCTATAAGCACATGCGCTAAGGTAAATCCAAGTATATTTCAAATAATTATAATTATTTAAATTAACTTAACTCTAAGGTGTAGTACGGACTGGAAGAACGTTGAGTATTAAAGTACATATCACGAGTTATTTGAGGGAAAAATCACTTACGGGAAAATACTAAACGTAAGTCTATCTCAACTAATAATTGTTAACCTCAATTATTATTGAACTTGTAACATAGAGCTATTATTAACCTTACAAGAAAATAATAATCCCCCTTATCAGTAAATCCTAAGTTACGGTCGTTTTATTTGGGGATTATTATTGCGGAATTTATCCCAACGGTTGGTAATCTCCAACATATTGTTATTTTCGTTTATACGAAATAATCCGGCTATGCCAGCTTCGACGCGGTCGAAAAAAACGGCAGTTGCAATAGATCCAGAGGAATCACATCCCGGGCAAGCATGTCAGATCTGCCCAGAAGATGATACCGATGAAATGGTACTGTGCGATAATTGTTCGAAGTGGCACCACTTGTCGTATACCAACTCTTTTGTACGGCACCGTAAACCATAAACAAACAAATTTCGATGCAAACCACTGACCCGCGCAAGTAAGTTCCGTTACTCACTGAAAGCCTAAGCGTTACAGCACACTCGCTACCATCCATGCCGAGTGTACCGCGACGTTTGGTGCCTGATTCATACAGCACGCAAAATGCAGCGTTGCAATTTTAATGCTCGACTCTCCAGCTGTTTTCCAGTAGGGGCCTAGGCTGGCCACACATGTAACACATAGAAATAAATATTTTGGCAATTGCATTTGCCTATAAAAGCAAATGATTTTCAATAAAGCGACAGAATTAATCAATGAGCATTCCGCAGCGACTGGTCTACTCCAGTTCGTCTCACCGGAATAGCTTGAAGCATAAGAGGTTTTATCATTGCGAACGGTTTTGACTTTCGTCAACTCCGCTAAGAAAAGAAAACCCTCGTTCCGCCGGATAAGTATTCGATTCAAATATTAACCGTAAGTGAAAAACCTGCAATTCACCGGATTGCGGAGTTCGCGACCGTGAAAAATGTGACCCATCGCTGAAGTGAAATGTACTGCTACTAATAATACTATAAATGAGCGCAAAAAAGTTAACGCGATCCTGTGGCTGGTAAAATAAATGAATAATAGTGCAAAATGGACAATAAAAATTCGAGCCCGACGAGGACACAAAGTGGAGACATTTCTATAAACATAATAAGTAACCAAGAAGAACATTTCAAACTTTCATGTAACAGAGTTTAGTGAAAATTCTAATCAATGAGTTTAGTGAAAATTCTAATAAATGAAAACCGATATCCAATAAAGTTTGAAGACATTAGAGGTGAAGAAGAATCAATGAAATACCAACCGATAACCAACGAACAAATATATTAAAAGTGAACTTAAGCTTGCTGGTTAAAACATACATACTTATGCACGAACATGCAGCTTGCGACCGCAAATAATTTGAACTTTTCATTGGAATGTTTCGTGCTTAGTTGCATACTAACAATGAACTTGGTGTAGTGAAAAATAAAAACGTCGTTTTCTTGACTAGAAGAAGACGATGGTTACATGTGTAAAATTTGTTGCTAGTGATTTTTTTTTTTTGACTTTTGATGCATTGGTAATGAAGACTAGCTGTTATAACCAACGGTCAAAACGAAAATAAATACGACCAACACGAGGGTGCGAAAAGCCTCTCGCACCGAGTGGAGCAGCACGAGGGTGCGAAATGCCTCTCGCTACGGTGGAAAATCAACGGTAACAACTAGCAACCAGAAACAACAGCAGCATCGCCACAACAGCAACTACAACACCTATGGCAACATAATCAACAACTTCAGCAGTCGATCAAAAGCTATCTCATCTACAACAACAGCCACAACGTCATCAACAAGCGGTAGACAGCACCAGCAGAAGCAGCGTCATCAAACAGCAGCAGCAGTAACATCATCATCTACAAGCAGCAACCAAATAAATAACAATGACCGAGAAACAATATTTTATAATGTCGTGAGTAAAATTTTTTTAAGCATCAAACACAAACATGTTCGAGCAATTTCCTACCTAAATGAAAGAACTAAGAACTATTGAACACATTATCAAAAAAGAATACTCTAACCTTAAGAAAAACAAACACAGAAGCAGAACGCTTGAAAATATTTTGCTCAAGAAACAGCAATTAGAGGAAAATTTCTCTCAGTACAAAAAAATCTTAAAAACTTTTCAATTTAGACTCAGTCCGTCTGAATGGAATATAGAGGTAGAATCATATGAGGCGATAAGAATATTTTTTTCAGAGTGCATCAGAATTTTAGATAACACAATAGTCAACACTAATAGAGAATACGTCAGCGAACCAGAACTACGAACCAAGTCTAACGATTTCCTTAAACCCATTATTGACGCTAACTTGTCGAGATCAAACAGTGACATTAAGTTAGCCAAAAGAAAATTCAGTCTTAAAATATTGAGTAAAATCATCATTTGGAGTTTAAAAATCCATAACAAAGGGAACATGGCGCTGGATATAAAAACTGCTTCTGAATTAGCAACGCATTCCCGCCTATGACGGAAACACCAACGGTGTAAAATCTTTCATTGACGCAATTAACCTAGCCAAAACAATCGTACCAGAAGCTAATAAGATCGCTGCGATACAGATCATTCTGACAAAACTGAGTGGGAAAGCTAGAAACCTTTTTTCCAACACCCCAGCCAGTTACGACGAGATAATCACCAAAGTACAAAATAATTGCAGCGATAAAAGTTCATCGGATTCAGCGAAAAGCACTCTGAACAACCTAAAATTAAAATCACCAGATGATATCCAGAACATTACGAAACAAGTAGACCTACTTGCGGAAAAATTAACAGACACATATATTAGGGAGCAAATCCCCAGCGAAGTAGCAAGGAAATGGTCCCAAAAAGCTGCTATTGGAACAATGGTAGCCAACTCGTCTAATACTGAAACAAAAATAATGTTAAAAGTGGGAAAATTTACAAATCTCCAAGAAGCCATTAATACTATGGTGGAAAATGAGAAACCTACAATTAAACAATCAAACGCAGTAGTACTAAACACCACACGTGACAACAATAGATACCAAAATTATCCCACAAACAGAACACCACAAAGGAATAGTAATCAAAGAAACCAATTTAATAACAATCTAAGAAACAATAGATATCAACCACGATATCCAACTAACAACTATAGAAACCATAATAACCACTACAATCAACACCCGACATACAACAACAACAGAAATTCTAATAGAAATTTTACACCTACCATCTAATACCGAAATTCCAATCAAAATTTCAATAGGAATTCCAACCAGAATTACAACTCAGCAAGAATGTACTTTGCAAACTGTCGTGTCTGTCGTGACCAATGCATCCAATCGTTGAATATATTTATTTGCTTTTTTTAGATGATTCAATAAACTGTCTTCTATCATCAAGATATTTCATACGACTGATTTTATTTTTTTTTTCAATCTCTGTCCTCACTTGCATTCTTCCTTTCACTCTCCCTCACTGTCTCTTACTATCACTCTCACTCTCTCTTTCTTTTTTTTCTCTCTCTCTCATTCTCGTTCCCTACATCCACCTTCATGCCTACTCTTCATTCAAATATATGAAATAAATACATATCATTGAGTTTAGCTGGTTTCCGAGTTTTATAATGCGAAATTGCTGCCATTTCGGCAGTGGTACTCGATTGATGATTTTTCGTAAACAATTCCTCATTCTGTTTTTCTATCTCTGCTGCGCGTACCTTATTTATTAAATTTTGCAGTGAACCTCCTTTGCGAATGATCTTCCGAGCAGCTTCACGAGCTTTCTGGTTCAGTGCATGGGCTTGGACAACGTCGGACACTGTCTCGACCATCTGTTTGGAGCTATATTCACACAGTTTTGCTACTGCTGCCAAACGTTTAACGTATTTGTAGTCTGATTCGGTCCTATTTTGTATCATTGATCTTAGTTTCTGACGCTGTAGCAGTGTATAGTCTCGCGAACCATAATATTTGGAGAAGCGATACATAGTATTCGAATATGGGGATGTCTCTTCATTTGGTTTGTCGACGTAAGGTGTATTTTCCAGAACGTCAATTAACTTTGTACCTGCTTTCATTCTAAAAATGCTGTATTTAGTCGATTCGTCCGTGATGCAAGCAATCTTCAATGCCGACTCGAGTACAACTCGCCACTGTTGAAAAGACTTTTTGTCAATCTCGTCTTCCCCTTCCAATGGTTTACATTCAGCAATCTAAAGGGAAGCAAGCGTCATCGATGTGAGTACAGATGACTCATCTGCTGCTCTCATCGTCGAGTTTCGTTGCCCGAAGAAGTTATCTTCGTCTGCAGCCAACTCTTCCTCGATCCAACCAGTCGAATGACGGAGAGAATGGCTCTGATTGTGGGCCAATTGTAACTCCGTTCTGAGGGACGTATTAAGTCGTTTTTATTTTTCTAATTCTTTCGTTAGACGATCCATGTCATTCAAAAGAGTTCTGGACGAACTTGAACGGGATTTGCTCCGTTTACTGTTCATGTAGGTAATGTCAACAAACGCATCAAAAAAATCTTTCCTGTCTTTTTTTTTATTTGCTGAAAAAAACATTACATTTTTCATTTACGGAGCAAAAGCTATTGGCGGCATGCATAAACGACAGCAGCCCGTATATAAATCCTGCAAACAAAGTACTTACGTGTAATTCGAATTGTATCTTTCTAGATTGGGCCAGAAGAATAAATACTACAGTTCTAAATTCTTGTCTAATACTGCGAATAAGCGTGAATGTGCTGAACAATGTGCTCTTAAATTTTTATATTTTCACTGTTTTCGATTTTATCTAATCCAAATGAAACGAAACGATTACGTAAACTGACGCGATTACATGAACTGATGAAATCTCGACAATCTAAAGCAAGCCGCAGAAAGAAACCATTTTCGTTTGCCGTTTTGGTGAGGTGAGGTAGTCTGCGTGTGCATTCGGATTTACAATCTACACGGAAAAAAATCAACGCATGACAATAATAATACATTTCTGTAAATTGTGATATAATTTATATTCAATCAATAAATCCAACTGGGTATTTTTATTTGTTTTTAATAATAAATATATCAAAATATCGTTTTAAATTTAATTGTAGCCTTACCCAGGAGAAGGCAGCCCTATCTAAACTCTACACACTTGACCATATATCGGCACTATATTTAAAATGCTACCGCGAAATAGATGGCTGGCAAAAATTTCATATACCTGTCACGTGGAAAGGGAACTCATTCAACACAAAAGAGTTACCATTATGTCATCCTCTTGGAACTGATAAACTGTTTTGAATACTACGGAATATTTGAAATGGACTTGACTTTTTTTTTCGTGTAACGCACCATACAAGTGTTGGTGTCGAAAAAAGTTTCTCGTAGAGCTCCTGGTTGACAGGAACAGTGCTGAAAGAACAGTGTATTCTAGAGTCGGATATATTAGATGTGCAGAATTTTCTACAGATATATTTTTTAATATTTGGCATTTCTGTTTTGCATTTTTCTCTATGTATTGTGATTACTTCAACAACATTCACGCATACATACATTATGTTATTTTTTCTTACTTGTTGGAACGATAGATCTCGAACCGTGTTTTCTTACATCTTTACCTCTCCTTTTTTCCACGAGACACGGACTAATAAACTCCTCCCGGGAAGACCAATAAAAGGACTATAATTCCTCTAAATTTTTCCTGTCTGTTTTTTTGTGGAATCGAAATTCCTCACAGGGAACCAAATGAACTCCTCACAAGTAGAATAAATCGAATACCCTCTCAAGGGCTACGTTTCCTCACGGGGAAACTATCGACACCCACTCAGGGGAATAAAAGTTCCTCACAGGGAACCAAATGAACTCCTCACAGGGAGAATAAACTGTATACCCTCTCATGGACTACGTTTCCTCAGAGGGAAATTATCGATACCCTCTCAGGGGGATAAAGGTTCCTCACAGGGAACCAAAATAACTTTTCCCAGGGAATTCTTTACTTGGTTCTTACTTACCGACTGCGCCATTATCGTGTCTGTCGTGACCAATCCATCCAATCGTTGAATATATTTATTTGCTTCTTTTAGATGATTCAATAAACTGTCTTCTATCATCAAGATATTTCATACGACAGACTTTATTTTTTCTTTCAATCTCTGTCCTCACTTGCATTCTTCCTTTCACTCTCCCTCACTGTCTCTTACTGTCACTCTCACTCTCTCTTTCTTTTTTTTATCTCTCTCTCTCTCTCATTCTCGTTCCCTACACAAACCAGCAGGACATTCCTCCACATTACCAAATACCCAATAATTAACCACACTATCAGCAAAATCCAGATTATACTTCATTCAGGTCAAAGTGCACATGACTGGAAATGAAATCTGCAATTTAATAATCGATACAGGTGCGGATATTTCATTGTTTAAAGCACACAATATTCGCCCTGATCAACGTGTAAATACAAATTACAAATTTTTCTTAAACGGCATAACCGATGGTAGTATAGAAACTTTAGGGATAACAAACACAACAATCTACTTTAACAATGCTATGAATAGAAAACATAATTTTCATTTAGTAACCCCTAATATACCAATAAAAGCTGATGGTATTTTAGGTCGAGATTTCTTGATTAAATATAAGTGCGTGATAGATTACGAATATTGGTTACTTAACTTTAATATAGAAAATGTGCAAATATCTATTCCTATAGAAGACAAGCTTAACGAAGGCTTTATGCTACCAAGCCGGAGCGAAGTCGTCAGAAGAATACCATATTTAAACATATCAGAAGATATGGTAATTCACTCTTAAGAAATAAGCCCAGGAGTTTTCTGCGGAAATACTATCATTTCAGCAACAAAACCCTATGTAAAATTTGTAAATACAAACAACGAACCATTTTACATAGCCTACTCTCAGTTTAAACCTACGCTAAGTCGTTTAACTGTTTATTTTATACTTGAATAAACATGCAGATAGACATGAGCGAATTTTAAATAATATTATTATGGAAAAAATTCCACAATATACTAAGGAAAAATTTGAAAATCTAATTAATCAATACGAAGATATTTTTTGCTTACCAGAAGAAGCAATTACACAGAACAACTTTTACTCACAGAATATTAATTTTAATGACAATATTTCTGTATATATTCCTAATTATAAAACAATCCATGCACAGCATGACGAGATAAATAAACAAGTTAATGATATGTTGAACAATAATATAATCGAACCCTCCATATCACCGTACAATTCTCCGATTTTACTAGTTCCAAAAAAAACTAATGACAAAGAAAGAAATGGCGTCTAGTTGTCGATTTTCGACAGCTGAATAAAAAGATTTTAGCGGATAAATTCCCACTACCGAGAATTGACGATATACTGGATCAACTCGGTAGAGCAAATTTTTTTACAACATTAGATCTCATGTCAGGGTTCCATCAAATACCCCTTGACATTGAATCTAGGAAATTCACAGCATTTTCCACAAAAAATGGTCATTACCAATTTACCAGATTACCATTCGGATTAAATATAAGCCCAAATAGTTTTCAACGCATGATGACTATTGCGATGGCAGGCTTAACGCCGGAACTAGCTTTCATTTACATTGACGACATCGTAGTTATCGGATGCTCAGTCAATCATCACCTTGCAAACTTACAACAAGTTTTAGAACGACTGAGATTTTATAATTTAAAACTCAATGCACAAAAGTGCACATTCTTCAGTACACAGGTAACTTATCTTGGACACAAAATAACAGATCAAGGTATGCTACCTGATGATTCAAAATTTAGCGCGATAGTAAAATATCCAATACCTACAAATGCGGATGAAGTAAGACGATTTGTAGCATTTTGCAACTACTACAGAAAATTCGTCCCAAATTTTGCTATAATAGCACATCCGCTCAACCAACTTCTAAAAAAGAATGCAACTTTTGTTTGGACAGAGGGCTGTCAACAAGCATTTAACACTTTGAAAAATGCCCTAATTTCACCCATGTTACTACAATACCCCGATTTTACGAAAGAATTTATTTTAGTCACGGACGTTTCAGACATAGGCTGTGGCGCCGTTCTTTCACAACATACCAAACATGGAAATTTACTAATTGCATTCGCAAGTAAAACATTTACACCCGGAGAAAAAAATAAACCGGTAATTTTGAAAGATTTAACGGCTATACATTGGGCCATTAATTACTTTAAGCCATATTTGTACGGAAGTAAATTTACAGTTCGCACAGATCACAGACCTTTAGTCTAATTAACTAGAATAAGGCTTGATTTGGAGGAATACGTTTTTACGGTAGAATATATACCAGGAAAGGAAAACGTCGGACCAGACGCTTTGTCGAGAATAGTAATATCTTCGGATGAGCTAAAACAAACAAATATTTTTAAGGTGAATACAAGGCCCATGACCCGAAAGATTGACGAAAATTATACGGAACAAACTTATGTACCAAGAGAGACTGATCACCTCTCAACATACATAACTAACAATCCGTCGGAAACAAACAAATTATTTAAATTAGAAACGAAAATAATCAAAGATGAAATAATATTTACATTGAAAAGAAATAACAAAATAGTAGCACAAGTGCTCCAGAATATGAATGGAAGTCAGACACTCGGCTCTGCTCTTCTAGAATTAGAACAAATTGCAAAAGGGTACAACCAGAATAAAAAGCGCTGTCGACAAACGACGAAATATTCAAAAATATATCAATTGAAAACTTTAAAATT
This sequence comes from Wyeomyia smithii, assembly GCF_029784165.1. NCBI lineage: Eukaryota > Metazoa > Arthropoda > Insecta > Diptera > Culicidae > Wyeomyia > Wyeomyia smithii. Next base: position 143,061,178 of record NC_073695.1, read on the forward strand.
ATTGCGAACACACAAGTGTGCTCGATTCAAATTATTTTATATAAACTACCAACAAAGGTGACAAAACAAGAAATGATACGGAAAATTTTACACGATTTTCATAATACACCTACAGGAGGACACATCGGTCAGCACCGACTGTACCTCGAAATAAGAGAAATATACACGTGGAATAATATGAAACGTTCGATTGCAGAATTCGTAAAGGCCTGCGAGTTATGCAAACGAAACAAAGTCATAAAACACACTAAGGAAAAAGGAATAATAACAACCACACCTTCACACCCATTCGAAATAATTTCAATAGATACCATTGGACCACTACCCAAAAGCAATAATAACAATAGATATGCCGTTAGCATCCAATGCGACTTAACTAAATATGTCGTACTAATCCCTGTACCTACAAAAGAAGCTAACGTAATAGCCAAAGCCTTAGTTGACGATTTCTTACTTACGTTCGGAACATTTTCAATCTTACGATCAGATCAAGGAACAGAATACAACAATGAAATTTTGGAACAATTATGCAAAATGTTAAAAGTCAGACAAAAATTTAGCACAGCTTATCATCCACAGACAATTGGTTCATTGGAAAGAAATCACAGATGTTTGAACGAATATCTGAGATCCTTTGTCAACGAACATCAATCTGACTGGGATGAATGGTAGAAATTTTATTCATTTAATTACAATTCGACACCACACTCAGACCACGGATACTCACCACACGAACTCGTTTTTGGAAATAAAATAAAGCTACCTCAGGATATATTCAAACAAGGGATAGACCCCGTATACAACTTCGATCAATACAGTAAGGAATTGAAATTTAAGCTGCAAAAAGCAAACGAAATAGCAAGAACCAAATTAATCGAGCATAAAATACAAAGAACAGAAAATTCCAACGTACATTATAACCCAATCCATGTAAAAATCAATGACACAGTTTATTTAAAAATAGAAAACAGAAGAAAACTTGAGCCATTTTACGAAGGTCCATATATAGAAAAAGAAATTTTAGACCCCAGTTGCAGAATTCAACATACAAGAACAAAAACCTCAGTAATTGTACACAAAAACAGGCTAATCAAAACATGAACAAAATCTTTCGATTCAAGTATGACAAACACAATCAAATTATTATCAGATAAATTCAATAGAACCAAAAAACGTACATATTAAGAAGTATTTATATGTTATTTCATGAACTACAAAAAAAAATATATTATACACATTTGTCAAACTTATCAAAATTTGTGAAAAACAACTGGAGACAGACGTCTAAACTTTTTTTTAGAACAATTTCATTTTTCATGAAATTGCTCTCGTAAAGAGGGATGGTGTCGTATACCAACTCTTTTGTACGGCACCGTAAACCATAAACAAACAAATTTCGATTCAAACCACTGACCCGCGCAAGTAAGTTCCGTTACTCACTGAAAGCCTGAGCGTTACAGCACACTCGCTACCATGCCATGCCGAGTGTACCGCAACGTTTGGTGTCTGATTCATACAGCATAGCGGAAGCAGATTCATACGCAACTGATCATCAGCACAACATCAGCACTGATTCATACGCAAAATGCAGCGTTGCAATTTTAATGCTCGTCTTTCCAGATGTTTTCCAGTAGGGGCCCAAGCTAGCCACACATGTAACACATAGAATTAAATATTTTGGCAATTGCATTTGCCTATAAAAGCGAATGATTTTCAATAAAGCGACAGAATTAATCAATGAGCATTCCGCAGCGACTGGTCTACTCCAGTTCGTCTCACCGGAATAGCTTGAAGCATAAGAGGTTTTGTCGTTGCGAACGGTTTTGACTTTCGTCAACTCCGTCACCGCTAAGAAAAGAAAACCCTCGTTCCGCCGGATAAGTATTCGATTCAAATATTTAGGAGTTTACCAAATGTGTTGGAGTCACACAAGCGATCGAAAATTTACCCTGGAGTTGCGCTAAATGCGAGAACGCAAACGGTATCCAGAAAACACATTCATCTACTGGTGTGCAGTTTTAACAAAGTGGTGGTATTGTACAGCAATCAAAAGAAGCAAATGTGAAGCACCAATCTAGAGCAGCGTCTATCGCATCGACAAATTCGTCACAAACGCTCGCTAAACTAGAGTTACAAAAGCTAGAGGCTTTGAGAGATCTCGATCGACGGGAGGCAGCGAAACAACGTGCAATCGCTGCTGAGGAAGCAAAGAGAGAGAAAACTTTCATTGAGCAAAAATTCAAACTGCTGGCGATGGCTGTCAGTGAGAGTGGCTCAGTTAGAAGCGCTGCAGTAAATCGGACTGAGAATTGGGTGACCGCTGCTAATGAAATGAAAAAGGCAATAACAGGATCGGTTCCTAATTTGAAAATTAGTCAATTCAGAAATGAGACAAAAGAGCGTCAGCAAGATCAATTAATGCCGCGTACTAGTAATCGATCGTCGATTCAACAAGACGTTGAATCGAATTCTGCGCTCTCAATCGCAGGTTCAAATTCGGCGTTTTCGGAATTAGGTTTAAGATTTTTATATTCGGATAATTGGCATTCACACCCTGCCAAGATTTCAGAAAATAATCGGATCGTTTTAAATGAGCACGTTGCTCATTCAATTCCGCGCATTTCACTGGTTTCGCCGCAAAATTTTCCTCTTTCGTCAACCATGAGGGCCAATCGCAGACACGAACAGGAGCGGGAAGATCAGATTCCAATCACTCGAAAACAGTTAGCTGCCAGGCAGGCGATTTCAAAGGACCTCCCAAAATTTTCCGGAAATCCCGAATTTCTCTCCACCTTCAACAGTACTACGACTATGTGTGCATTCACCAATGATGAAAACGTCGTGTGGCTTCAGCGTAGCTTGAGGGGCAGAGCATACGAAGCTGTCAGGAGCAGGCTACTGCACGCATCTAATGTCAACGGAATTATGGCGACGCTTAAGATGCTGTTTGGGCAGCCGGAAATAATTGTCAACTCTATGATAACGAAGATGAATTCGCTTCCTCCTTTGAGAGAGGATAAACTGCAAACTCTTGTCGATTTCGCCATTAGCGTCGAAAACTTTTGCGCAACAGTGGATGCGTGTGGGGTTGAAGAATGTTTTTATAACGTTACGTTTCTTCACCAACTAGTTAGTAAGCTACCACCATCATTGAAATTAAATTGGGCCCAATATAAACTATCGCTTCCCATGGTTAATCTACAGTCTTTCAGCTGTTGGTTATATTCGTTGGCAGAAGCTGCGAGCTCTGTCACATTTCCCAGTGTCGAATCAAGGCCCGTGCGAAATGAACTAAATGCTTCTAAACGGGGAACATCATTCGTTAACGCTCATTCTGAAGAACCATCTTCAAATTATCAGCCTGCAGTGCGATCAAGCGCAAAAGTTACGCACGAAAACTGTTTAGCCTGTAAAGGAAATTGTAAGTCACTCTCTAAATGTAAACAATTTTTGGAGTTTTCACGCAAATCACGCTGGGCTACTGCTCGCGATTAGGGCCTTCGTCGCAGATGTCTGTGCCGACACAAGGGAGGATGCCAAGCTAAGGCTTGCGAAAAGAATGGTTGCGAATTCACGAGCTGCTTCACAACGACCAGAAAAATACATCATCGCTTGCTGATGCCCGCTCGAATGACAACAATAACGACTGCCTTCTTCCAGTCAAGTTTTGTTCCGTTACTTACCGATGGTGCTACATAGAAAGCACAGTTAAATCCATACATTTGCCTTTCTGGATAATGGCTCTGAGCTCACACTTCTTGATAAAGCTCTGGCTGATGAGCTGCAACTTGAAGGAGAAAAGGCGCCACTATGTTTACATTGGACAGGTGGAGCGAAACGCCGAGAAGAAGATTCAAAGAAGATTATGCTAGAGGTGGCTGAAAATACAACCCATCCAATAGGTATAGTCTGCATGGAGTACGTACTGTCGATGAACTGCTATTACCAGTGCAAACGTTAAATGTAGAAGAGCTTGTTGTCCGTTACCCACACCTTAAGGATCTTCCTATCGCTTCTTACCAAAATATACGACCGAGAATTCTCATTGGAATAAAGGACCAACACCTCAGCCTGGTTCGAAAAAGTCGTGAAGGAGCCATGCATCAACCGATCGCAGTTAAAATTCGACTCGGATGGACAGTGTGTGGTGGAGGAAATCCAGATAACGCTGCTAATCTTTTGCATTCGGTTTTTCATGTTTATGCTTGTAATTCACCAACGGACGAAGACTTGCATAAAACCATAAAGCAATACTTCGCAATCGAAAGCTTAGGGGTTGCACAGCCGAAAAGGATCATTCTGTCCTCCGAGGAAGAACGAGCTCAGTCTTTACTCACTACCCGCACTGAACTTAAGGGAAATAGATACGAAACCGGCCTTCTTTAGCGCTACGACAACGTTCGCCTGCCGGACAGTCGTCCCATGGCTCTTAGACGACTACAATGCCTGAAAAAGCGAATGAATAAAGACCAGGAATTTTCTAAAGCCCTAAACCAAAAAGTCAATAATTTAATCGTGAAGGGATATGCAAGAAAACTCTCCGAGGAAGAGCTGAAAGAGACCTTTTGTCGGGTGTGGTATTTACCGATTTTTCCAGTTACTAACGTCAACAAACCTGGAAAAATCCGTATGGTGTGGGACGCTGTTGTTGCTTCTCATGGAGTTACACTTAACTCATTCCTTTTGAAAGGTCCAGATCAACTTTGTGACTTGTTTACGATACTGATTCGATTTCGTGAAGGTCGAATCGCTTTAACCGGAGACGTGCGGGAGATGTTTTGCAGGTGCTGATGCGTGCCGAGGACCAACAGTGCCAGCGCTTTTTGTGGTTCGATGAAGACAGCACAGTATCCGAGTACATTTTGCAGGTTATATCCTTCGGAGCATGCTGTTCCCCTTGCAGTGCTCAATTCGGTAAGAACGTAAATGCTGAACGCTTTAGAGATAAATATCCAGCTGCTGTCGAAGTGATTCAAAAACGCCACTACGTCAATGATATGTTGGTGAGTGTTTCGACGGAGCAGGAGGCAATTCAGCTGGCACAGCAAGTTAAGCAAGTACATGCGGCTGGTGGATTTGAGATTCGTAACTGGATCAGCAACTCGAGACGGGTTATGAGTGAACTACAAACAGAACAAACAGTAGAGAAAAGCCTCGATCTATCGCCAGAACTAGCCACCGAAAAAGTGCTCGGAATATGGTGGTGCACAAACGAAGATACCTTAACCTACAAAATAGGATGGAATCGCTATGGCCGAGCATTGCTAGAAGGACAAAAATGTCCAACGAAAAGAGACATGCTGCGGATTTTAATGTCCATGTTTGACCCACTTGGACTCATCGCTCAATTTTTAATGCATGTCAAAATTTTGCTGCAAGACGTATGGCGTTCCGGTATCGATTGGGACGAACAAATCGATGACGTACTTTTCTAGAAATGGAAAACATGGATTCAAATTCTTCCACAAGTTGAAAATATCAGTATCCCTCGCTGCTATCAAGAGCAAACAAACCTTTTGTATGACACTGCTCAGCTGCACACTTTCGTTGACGCAGGCGAGAATGGAATCGCTGCCGCATGCTATTTACGTTTCGTTAAAGGTGACGACGCATAGTGCCGCTTAGTAGCCGCAAAAACAAAGGTTGCTCCATTGAAATTTGTGTCCATCCCCAGGCTGGAACTCCACGCAGCGCTGGTGGGAGCAAGTTTATCCCAATCGGTATTTGAAGCCATTACAATCCGTATTTCTGCTCGTGTGTATTGGTCGGATTCGCAAGATGTATTATATTGGATTAATTCTGATCACTGGCGATATTCGCAATATGTTACCTACCGTGTCAGCGAGATTCTTGACACAACGGAGATGAATGAATGGCGATACGTTCCCAGCAACCTAAATGTAGCGGATGACACCACAAAGTGGAAACGGCTTCCAGATTCAACCCCACAAGCAAGATGGTTCAATGGCCCCGAATTTCTCAAGCATTCGGAGAAATATTGGCCACTGAATGTGTTGAAAAATAAGCACAATGCAGAGTCAGAACTTCAGCCAAGCGTGAATTCTCATTTCGTCACACCGGAGCAAGCAGTTTGCATCAGTAAATTCTCGAGTTGGGGACGATTAACCAAAGTTGTCGCTTTAGCTCGCCGGTTTGCTACCAATTGTACGTTGAAACGCCAAAAATAAACCAATCATGCTTGGACCTCCATCTGAACTCGAGCCATTGCACACCGAATACTACCTCATTCGTTTAGCTCAACAGGAAAAGTATCCAGACGAAGTGACGCTGCTTCAAAGAACGCAACAGAGTGCGGAGCGACTAGCAACACCGATTCCTAAAACGAGTGAACTTCACCAAAAATCTCCATGGTTGAACCCCAGTGGGATCATGAGGATGCGGGGACGCATATCTGCTTGCCATTATGCAAACGACGACGCTAAACACCCTATATTACTTCCCCGTGACCACTACATCACTACATTAATCATCGCACACTACCACGAAAAATACTATCATCAAAACCATGAGACCGTGATAAACGAGATACGTCAGAAATACAGTATCCGAAACTGCCAACGATGCAAAAACGACCGTGCAATGCCGCGAGTGCCAATCATGGCCGATTTGCCAGCCGCACGACTAGATGCATTCACACGCCCGTTTCCACATGTCGGAGTTGATTATTTTGGACCATACGAAGTCGTCGTCGGCCGTCGGGTTGAAAAACGATGGGGCATGCTTGCTACTTGCCTCACAGTTCGAGCAATCCACATTGAGTTGGCTCACTCCCTTAATACATGCGTTATGGCAATCCGCAACTTCATTTGTCGGAGAGGTAAACCACAATCTTTCTACAGTGATCGCGGCACTAATTTTGTAGGAGCAAACAGGGAGCTCGACGAAGCAGAACACCTGGTCCGCCAAAATGAACTGATTAAAGAATTCGAAGATTTAGAGACCAGCTGGCAGTTCCTACCACCTTCATCTCCCCACATGGGTGGCTGCTGGGAACGCTTGATTGGAAGCGTCAAGAAAATCTTATGGCAATATTGCCACTGCGAAAATTGTCCGATGAGGTTTTGCGAAATCTGTTCGCTGAGATAGAAAATATCATTAATTCTCGTCCGTTGACACATGTGCCAACTGATGATGATTCAGCTCCCGCCTTAACGCCCAACCACTTTCTGCTTGGGTTATCTAACGGGACGAAGCCATTGAACACCGTCGATGATAGTGGAGCAGTACTGCGCCAATGCTGGCGGTTATTTATTTATTTATTTATTTATTTCGTCAAACAAAAGTAGACTACATAAGTTTATAACTAACTTACATGCTATATGTTATTTATACTAGTGAAAGAGGAAAAAAAAGAGTTTATACATAATTGAATAATGGTTTCTTTACTTGACGGATTATTAAAATGAATGTATTCTATCGATTTAAAGTGCGCGTTGAATTGAAATATTGTTTTAATTTAGTTCTCAATATAGAAAAGTCAATTCATTCCGAGTTGTGCTCTCGTCGTGTTCGGTCGCAATTTTATTTCGATCTCGATAGTGCCGACCAGTAATTCGGCTTCAAGGTCACCATGCGTGTGCGTGTGCACTGCTGCTCGTTGCCGTCATCTATTGAAGACAAAGAAACGCATCATCGCCTTTTGCTACCGTACGCCACAGACTGTGCGTTGTGTCGCTACTGCGAGAGATCCAGTACCCGGCGCACTGCTGTTTGGCTGTATTGGTGCTGCTGTGTGGCTGGAACGGCTGCAGCTTTTGCTACCGGACTCTTGTGTGAAGGACTGGAGATCGGCATCGCCCGTGCGCTGATTGTGATGGAGAGCGGCTGCAGAAGCTAAGTAGTTTTTTTTTTCTTGGTTTTTTTCTACAATTTTTTTCGCTGATTGGCATTTCGCGTGTGTGGCTCACGCGTCCAACATGGACGACGAACGCGGGGATGAAAACCCGCTCGTTCCACCGCCTAGCCCTCCCGGATACAAAGCTCCAAGGGTTAAAAATGGAGCCCCGCAGGAAGCTACCCATCGGCTTAAGCAGTATCCGGAGGGCAAAGCTTGTATTGGGGCTGTATTTTCCGGCCGAAAGTGAAAGCATTGAACACAATGCAAATCTGTAAAGATCTGGCACGGTTTACAGCCGTGACTGAAATTACCAAAATACGCCCGAATAAGCTGCGTGTTTTGGTGTCCGACCTCAAGCAAGCAAACGAGATTGCTGCTTGTGAGCTCTTCACGCGGGAGTACCACGTGTACATTCCAGCTCGCGTAGTTGAGATTGACGGTGTGGTCAGCGAATCGAGTCTGACCGTCGAGGACAACTCTTTTGTACGACACCGTAAACCATAAACAAAACAAATTTCGATTTAAACCACTGACCCGCGCAAGTGAGTTCCGTTACTTACTGAAAGCCTTATGCCTAAGCGTTACAGCACACTCGCTACCAGGCCTTGTAGCGAGTGTACCGCAACGTTCGGTGCCTGATTCATACAGCACGCAAAATGCAGCGTTGCAATTTTAATGCTCGACTCTTCAGCTGTTTCCAGTAGGGGCCCAAGCTGGCCACACATGTAACACATAGAATTAAATATTTTGGCAAATGAATTTGCCTATAAAAGCGAATGATTTTCAATAAAGCGATAGAATTAATCAATGAGCATTCCGCAGCGACTGGTCTACTCCAGTTCGTCTCACCGGAATAGCTTTAGCATAAGATGTTTTATCATTGCGAACGGTTTTGACTTTCGTCAACTCCGTCACCGCTAAGAAAAGAAAACCCTCGTTCCGCCGGATAAGTATTCGATTCAAATATTAAGGAGTTTACCAAATGGCGACCGTGAGAAATAACTTGCAATCATCGGATTGCAGAAGTTCGCGATAGTAAAAACAGTGAACGCGATCTTTCCCCGATCAAGAGAAGACAAATTAATTCAACAGTAAACTGAAATGTGCTGTTGAACTAAAATGGAAAAAAACCAAGTGTAGTGCAGCAGAACGCGAAAACGAATTCAACATTAGTGAATGTCGTTATATAGAATCAAGCTTGATTGACTAAATTAAACAGTAAAACACCGCCTAAGTGAGTTAAGTGAAGAAGGCGTTAGAACAGCTACAGTGCTCAAGAACACGTGAAAATTGTGCAAACAAACAAACAAAAAATAGTAATAATACTCGCATGAAAGCATTGTCGCTGTGCTTAACGAGGTGATCGCGAAATAATGAACTAAAAATGTCCGCGAAAAGTACGCGCATAGAGAACAAAGTATAAAATAAGTTCAAAATTGTACCTTACCAAAAGAAGAAAAATGCGAGTTCCCAAAAACAAACCAAGTAAAGTGCAGTGCTTAAGAACATTAAAGGGCATTTATCTCGCCCACTGAAGAGATAAATAGTGTAAAAAAAAGGAAAAAAACAGCAGCAACAATGCGACAGCATTTGCAACAGAACAATCGACAGCACCAGCAGCCTCTACAAGTCGATCAAAAGCTATCTCCACAACAGCAGCCACAATATCATCAACGAGCAAGCCAATCAATACAGCAACAGTGGGCAATTCGACAAGTGCTCGACATAAACCGCATACAGGAACTTGCCAGACGGCTAAAAAGCACCAAAAGAAACCCAGCAAGAAGAATACGGTACCATTAACCATCAACGGTACCATCAACCATCAACCATCAACGGTACCATCGACCATCAACGGCAGACAGCAACAGCAGAAGCAGCGTCATCAAACAACAGCAGCAGTAACATCATCTACAGCACCAAACAGATAAACAACAAACACCAAAAAACCACAACATGCAGCAACAGCAGCAACATAAAGAACAGCAACAACTATGAAAAGTAGAAAATTTTTTTTGTACTAAATGACGAAACAAAGGCTATAAGAATTATCCATTAGCCATAAGGAAATAGCAATAGCAAAGCTGTTATTTCAAAGTTTAAAAAAAAAATACAAAAGTTCTATATTTGTTATTTCACTAAAAAATTTAAATGTTACGAAATATCATTTTATTATTCATTCAAAAAGGGTAGAATGAGAAATATACACAACTACGCCCTATATAAGCAAAAAAAAAAAAACAAAACAATATATATATAGCGCAATTATAGCACGTACACGCTCACTTAGGAATATTTTAATTTTCTATGACTTTTGCTTATAATAATAATAATTTACTAGTCCAACATAAACAATTACACTTTTGCTAAGATTATATTAAAGAAAAAAATTTTTTCACAGCTATTTTTCTAAATTATAATATTAATAATTTCTCTAATATCTACTTAGTAAAACAAAAACCTCAAAACCTACTCAACTTTACAAATGGTTTTACGCAACAAATCCATTTTACACCAGTTGAAATAAAAACATCTTCCCAACACTATAAATATTAGGACAATACAACGGTTTCTTTTTTCTAATTAAATTTTCTTTTGGAAAATAACGAGCAAAATGGGTCTCAGTGCGATACATAACGTACTATCGCAGCTCGAGAAAAATAAGCAGAAGCCGACCGCAGTCAAAAACTCAAACGAATTAAAACACTAGAAGAAGAAAAGCTAGTACGAATAATAAAAGTAAATGAAAAGTCCATAATAATGAGAGCAACAAAAGAAGCCTCTGAATTCATCGTACTGTCCGGAAAAACGTCAACCACTTTTAAAACACTACATAGATATGTCTTGGAAATTATGCCAACAATAACAGGAGTACTTCTGATATCAACCAACAGAGGGATAGTAACACACCACGCAGCCTATGAAAGGAAACTAGGTGGGAAAAAAATAGGCTGTGTTTATTAAAAACCCAATAAGATACACTCAACAGCCTACCTAAACCAAACCTAAATATATAAAATCATAACCAGACCATTTAGCTTCACAGTTTTACAAAATTCTAATGAAAAGTCATTCATAACTAATCTTTTATAAACAACTAGCTGACCCGGCAAACTTCGTCTCGCCTATTTTATTGTTTAATAATTTTAAACATTTCAAATTCACTGATTCCTTGCGATTTGTTTATATCATTTGAAATGATTGGTTTTATTGGAATGACAACATCCTCGACTTTTGGCTTTTGTACATCACCTCTATTCCGAAAATATATTGAATGCATTTCAGCTATTTTCGTTGTTTCATTCATCATCATCATCATTTCGATTACGGAAATTTCCATATGTAGTAGTAATCGGTTATTTTCGGCTGTTTCCCAGAAGTTGCCATTTTACAATTCAAACTGATGTCTGAGGTCAATTTTAAGCTCTTTGCATCATTCTGGAACCGATGATACACATATTGGGTGGTATTTGGTCACTTCAGGCTATTTTTCAGAAACCGTAAGTCGCCATCTTGGATTTTAAAATGGCATTTGGAGACAATTTCTGACCCCTGAGCGTCATTCTGGTTAAAGAAACACTCATATTGGGTGGTATTTTGTCATTTTTGGCTGTTTTCCAGACACCGGAAGTCGCCATCTTACAATTCAAAATGTTGGCTGAGGTCGATTTGTGGCTGCAGTGCGTCATAACAATTCCGGAAATACGCATATTGAGTGGTATTTGATCATTTGCCGCTGTTTTTCGGAAACCGGAAGTCGCCATCTTGGATTTCAAAATGGCATTAGGGGACAATTTCTGGCCTCCGTACGTCATTCTGGTTGAAGAAACACCCATATTGGGTGTTATTTGGACATTTTCGGCTGTTTTCCAGACACCGGAAGTCACCATCTTACAATTCGAAATGTTGTCTGAGGTCGATTTGTGGCTTTAGTGCATCATAACAATTCCGGAAATACCCATATTGGGTAGTATTTGCTCATTTGCCGCTGTTTTTCAGAAACCGGAAGTCACCATCTTAGATTTTGAAATGGTATTTGGAGACATGCCAGAAGAAGGAAGGGTTTCGACATGTTTGTTACACCTAAAAACATTCACTTGCCAAATCTGGTTATATTTGCTTGATTGGTTCTCGAGCTGTGCGAAATTTGAGTTTCATTTGTATGGGACCCCTCCCTTATAGAAGAGGGAGGGGTGTCAAACCATTATGGATATATTTGTTACCCTTAAAAACATTCATCTGCCAAATTTGGTGTCATTTAGTAGGTTAGTTCTCGAGATAGCAGAAATTTGTGTTTCATTTGTATGAAACCCCTCCCTCACAGAACAGGGAGGGAAGTCTAACCATTATGGACATATTTGTAATCTCTAAAAACATTCGCATACCAAATTTGGTTGTATTTGGTCAATTGGTTCTCGAGCTGTGGGGAATTTGTGTTTCATTTGTATGGAACCCCTCCCTCACAGAAGAGGGAGGGGTGTCAAACCATTATGGATATATTTGTTACCCCTAAAAACATCCACCTACCAAATTTGGTTCTATTTGCTTGGTTAGTTCTCTCTCTAGTTCTAGATGTGGAGGAATTTGTATTTCATTTGTATGGAACCCCATCCTTCCAGAAGAAGGGGGGGTGTCGAACCAATATGGACATATTTGTTACTCCTAAAAATATCCACATGCCAAATTTGGTTCCATTTGCTTGGTTAGTTTTTGAGATGTGCAGAAATTTGTATTTCGTTTGTATGGGACCCCTCCCTTGTAGAAGAGGGAGGGGTCTCAAACCATCATAGGAACCTTTCTCGGCCTCTAAAACCCCTACATACAAATTTTCACGTCGATCGGTTCGGTAATTTCCGAGCCTATATGGATCAGACAGACAGACAGACAGACAGACCGACAGACAGACAGACCGGACTGCATTTTTATAGGTATAGATACAAAATAATTTTTATTGAACAGCAACATGCAAATTCACCTGCCAATTCAATATCATTTTTTTTAGCCATATAGTAACAACTGATCAGGAAGGTCGACTAACCAGACGATTGTTACTAACACATATCAGTTTCAAATTTCATCCAAGTCAAAGTGCACATGACTGGAAATGAGATTTGCAATATCTACCCAAATCAATTTTTCAATAACCATAACAAAATTACAATAAACAATTTAAACAACAACAAAATTAATTATAATTGTAAATAATGAACATATCTTATCCACAATTAAAACTAAGTCTTTTGAGTAACCATTATATCTTTAATACATTAGAATGTGGAAAAAAAGATAAACAAATTAAAAAAAATATTATTAACCCAAAAAAAATATTTTTTTTTTTTCTTTGACTGCATCTATTAAAAGCACAAAATATTTTTTTTCTTTTTGTCACGAGAACATGCGACTATCAGTCCATGGACTCCAAAGAACAAAATAAGCTGACAATCTTAAGTCTGATCAACTTTGTATTTTAGCACATGTTGATAATTAATTTTATTACCTGATAAGTATTTAGTCGATATATGGATATCAAATTTCAAAAATTTGTTTATCTAAGAAAATGGATGTCAAGTAATTGCTCATCCAATAAGTTTATTTTTGTGTAATCGTCCTACTGATGCTAAGCGAAAAGGCTTAAAATCCTTAGCAAAAGTATAAAATAAGTCTCTCATAAGTATCAAAGTGGCGTAACATTCGTGTCGTCCTACTTGTTTTAAACACAAGTATAAAAAATAAGAAGAATATTAGAATGCCTGGGTGATTTGAATGGTTATTATTTCTTATTATACCCCAGATGCCTGGAGCCCAAGAAGGTTACCGGATGCCCGGGAGTAGCAAGTAGCTACATAGGAAGGTTCGGACTCTAGCGTCTAGAAACCAGTATTCGAATTTTTATTATAATATTTTTCCCGGATGCCTGGCACGTTTTATTAGCTAGAAGGACGTCGAGATACAAGAATAATGCATTTTTTTTTTCAAATATATAGGCATGTAAAAATGAGAATAAACATGCATAAAAATGTTAGAGTGAAAGTCAGACACAAGAGTTTGCCTTTCCGAAGTAAAATAAAATGTAGATTTATAAATAAAAAAAAATTGTCTTAGCCTATAATACGAAAAATATATTAACACTAATTATATAGATCTTTCATAAATAACAACTAGAATTTAAAACTGTCTCGTCAACCCTACATTAATCAAATTACAATTCTTTAAAAAGCATGTAAAAATCTTATCCTCACAACAAAACGAACTATATTTTTCAAAACATAAATAAAATCTTTCGATTCAAGTATGACAAACACAATCAAATTATTATTGAATAATTTCAATAGAAAAACCAAAAAACATACATGCAAAAAAGTACTATTATTCAAAAAAAAATGTTATATTCACATTTATCAGACTTATCAAAATTTGTGAGAAACAACTGGAGACAGACATCTAAATTTTTTTTAGAGCAATTTCATTTTTCATAAAATTACTCTCGTAAAGAGGGATGGTGCCGTATACCAACTCTTTTTTACGGCACCGTAAACCATAAACAAAACAAATTTCGATTCAAACCACTGACCCGCGCAAGTAAGTTCCGTTACTTACTGAAAGCCTTATGCCTAAGCGTTACAGCACACTCGCTACCAGGCCTTGTAGCGAGTGTACCGCAACGTTTGGTGCCTGATTCATACAGCACGCAAAATGCAGCGTTGCAATTTTAATGCTTCCAGTAGGGGCCCAAGCTGGCCACACATGTAACACATAGAATTATATATTTTGGCAATTGAGTTTGCCTATAAAAGCGAATGATTTTCAATAAAGCGATAGAATTAATCAATGAGCATTCCGCAGCGACTGGTCTACTCCAGTTCGTCTCACCGGAATAGCTTTAAGCATAAGAGGTTTTATCATTGCGAACGGTTTTGACTTTCGTCAACTCCGTCACCGCTAAGAAAAGAAAACCCTCGTTCCGCCGGATAAGTATTCGATTCAAATATTAAGGAGTTTACCAAACCTGTTGAAGGCTGGAAAAGGCCTTTTCAAGGGTTCTAGCTTTTAACCTGCCAAGATACTTGAATGTATGCAATTACATTCAGTATCGCTCGACAAGGGTGTAAAAACTTACACCCCTTCAGACTCTTTTCGCGTGACTTTCGCCGGGTCTGCTCTGCCGAGCTATGTGCTCGTGGACAAGGCGCGCCTACCCGTGCGCTTGTTTGTACCGCGGGTAATGAGTTGCCTAAAGTGCAAATAGTTGGGCCATACGGCCTCCCACTGTGGCAATAAAGCACGTTGTGGCAAGTGCGGAGAGCAACCAGCGCCAAGAGAAGATCAAGCGGTCTCTGAAAGAGCGCTTTAAGCGCACTTTCGCAGAAATGCTCAAAGAGGCCGCTGCCACCAAACTGGTTTCCCCGAATCTTTTTGAGGTTTTGTCATCCGATGAGTCTGATTCTGACGATTCAGTTGGGGAACCTTCTTTTGTTGAACCCGGGAAATCTAGGAAGAGAAAAAACCTTTCTTCCCCTAGGTTTCCAAGGAAAGGACAGAGAAGGTCTCCAGCTGAAGTGACTGATACTAAGAAAAAAAAAGTGCTGTAGAAAATCCGAAGCAAACTCGTCCGGGATTGGCAAAACTGAATTCAAGTAAGGAGTTTCCGGCACTTCCAGGAGCATCAAAAAACCCAACTGTTCCTTCTTTTTCGTCCAAGATTCAGCCAGAATCTGGACTGCTGAAGTTTTCAGAAATTGTGGACCGGATTTTTGAAAATTTCAACATAACTGATCCTCTTAATAGTCTTTTGCTGACATTTCTACCAACAGTTAAAACGTTTTTGTTAAACGTTATCCTTCGATGGCTAATTCGTCAGCTGAGATGAAGGATTCTATCTCTATTTTACAGTGGAATTGCAAAAGTATCATCCCCAAAATTGATTCATTTAAAGTTTTGTTTAATAAGCATAAATGCGATGCATTTTCTCTCTGTGAAACTTGGCTCACTTCAAATGTAGATCTTGACTTCCATGATTTTAATATAATTTGCCTTGACCGAGACACCCCTTACGGAGGAATACTTCTAGGGATTAAGAAGTGCTATTCTTTCTATCGTACTAACCTCCCCTCGGTCCCAGGCGTCGAAGCTGTCGCATGTCAAATGACAATACAAGGTAAAGAGCTTTGTATTGCCTCAATATATATTCCTCCCAGAGCACAGGTTGGGCAACGGCTGCTCTTTGATTTTATAGAACTTCTTCCCTCGCCACGTTTGATTTTGGGAGACTTCAACTCTCATGGTGTTGCTTGGAATTCCCCTTCTAATGATAACCGTTCCTCTTTGATCTATAACCTCTGCGACGACTTCGACATGACAATATTAAACAACGGGGACATGACACGCGTTCCGAAGTCTCCAGCGCGCCCCAGTGCTTTAGATTTATCTTTATGTTCAACATCGCTACGGTTGGATTGCATATGGAAGGTAGTCCTTGATCCCCACGGTAGCGATCATTTGCCTATTCAAATTTCAATTGATAATGGTTCAACTCGCACGCGATCAGTTGATATTCCATATGACCTCACACGGAATATCGATTGGAAGTTATACGAGGAAATGATTTCAGAAGCTGTCGAGTCGATTCAACATCACCCACCACTTGAAGAATACAACCTCCTCGCCACTTTCTCGACGCCGCGTTGCAAGCCCAAATGAAAAAATATCCCGGCGTGACGATCAAAGAACGGCCTCCCACTCCGTGGTGGGACAAAGAGTTCTCCGATGTCTACATGGAAAAATCCGACGCGTTTAAGGTCTTCTTTCGGGTGAAACGTAAACCCGCCGACTTTAAGCGGTATTTGAAGCTCGAAACCAAGTTTAAAAGCTTGGTCCGAGCAAAGAAACGCGGATATTGACGTAGGTTCGTTAACGAAACGAGACATCGATGAGCACTCTTTGGAACACAGCCCGAAGAATGCGAAATCGTATAACGTTCAACGAAAGCGAGGAGTCTTCAAGCCGGTGGATATTTGATTTTGCCAGGAAAGTATGTCCGGACTCTGTTCCTGCGCAAAACATTGTTAGCGATACGTCTCCGGGCCACGACGCGATAGAATCACCTTTTACGATGGCAGAATTTTCAGTTGCCCTGCTATCCTGTAACAATAACGCACCTGGGTTAGATAGAATCAAATTCAACCTGTTGAAGAATCTACCCGGCACTGCCAAGAGGCGCTTATTGGATTCATTCAATAAGTTTCTGGAGCAGAATATTGTACCACAGGATTGGAGGCAAGTGAAGGTGATCGCCATCCAAAAACCGGGAAAACCAGCTTCTGATCACAACTCTTATAGGCCGATTGCAATGCTATTCTGTATCCGGAAATTGATGGATAAAATGATACTCCGTCGTTTAGACCATTGGGTCGAATCAAATGGTCTACTATCAGATACTCAATTTGGCTTCCGCCGTGCCAAAGGAACGAATGATTGTCTTGCGTTGCTTTCTACAGATATTCAGCTAGCATATGCTCGAAAAGAACAAATGGCATCTGTGTTCTTGGACATTAAGGGGGCTTTTGATTCCGTTTCTATTGACATTCTTTCGGGCAAACTTCACCGACAAGGATTTTCACCAATTTTAAACAACTTTTTGCATAATTTGTTGTCCGAAAAGCATATGCATTTTACGCATGGTGATTTGGCAACTTTTCGTATTAGCTACATGGGTCTTTCCCAGGGCTCATGCTTAAGCCCCCTCCTTTACAATTTTTATGTGAATGACATTGACGCATGTCTGGCAAATTTATGCACGATAAGACAACTTGCAGACGACAGCGTGATTTCTGTTACAGGAGCCAAAGCTGCCAATTTACAAGGACCATTGCAAGATAACTTGGACAATTTGTCTGCTTGGGCTATACAGCTAGGTATCGAATTCTCTCCGGAGAAGACTGAGATTGTAGTTTTTTCTAGGAAGCGCGAGCCTGCTCAGCTCCCCTTACAGTTAATAGGTGAAACGATTTCTCAGAATTTGGTATATAAATATCTTGGTGTCTGGTTCGATTCAAAATGCACCTGGGGATGTCACGTTCGGTATTTGATGAAAAAATGTCAATAGCGAGTAAATTTTCTCCGGACAATTACTGGATTATGGTGGGGCGCCCACCCAGGAGACCTTATAAGGCTTTACCAAACAACGATATTGTCGGAGCTTGAGTACGGGTGTTTCTGCTTCCGCTCCGCTGCAAACACCCGTTTAATCAAGCTGGAACGATTGCAGTATCGTTGTTTGCGTATTGCTTGACATGCATTCGACCCATACGATGAGTTTGGAAGTTTTGGCGTGCGTTCTCCCATTAAAAGACCGCTTTTGGGATCTGACTTCTCGTATTCTCATCAAATGTGAGGTTTTGAACCCCTTGGTAATTGAAAATTTCGATAGGCTAGTTGAACTTAATTCTCAAACCCGTTTCATGACTGTGTATTTCAATCACATGTCTCAAAGTATAAATCCTTCCTCATACACCTCCAATCGTGTCATCTTGTTAGATACTTTTGTTTCTACTGTGTTTTTCGATACATCCATGATGGAAGAAACTCGTGGAATCCCGGATCATTTACGCGTGCAGCAGATCCCTAAAATATTTTATAACAAATATAAAAACATCAACTGCGACAATACGTTTTATACTGATAGATCACTTCTCAACGGGTCCACTGGCTTCGGTATTTTCTAGAGATGGTCGGGTATGGGAAATTTGTTACCCGTACCCGACTCATCGAAAATTTTCAAACCCGTACCCGACCCGAACCCGAAGTCTGGTTTGTTTAAAATACCCGTACCCGACCCGAACCCGAAAAATATCTATTCTAACTACCCGTACCCGACCCATTTAAATCAAAACCGTTGCAGGAAGAACTATTCAATCTAACATTAGAGAGCGACAGCATGATGTCATTCCCTTGGTGCATGGACTGCCGACAACTGTCAGAATAGGTATTGGGCGATCTCTCGTTGAGTAATGATGGGCGATTTTCTCTCCGATTTTACCGATTATCGACATTAAGAAAACACCCAGGCTTGAAATGATAAAAATTAAATTCTCACAATGCACGAAAATTGAATTACCCGTACCCGACCCGTACCCGACCAACTGAGAATTTTTCAAACCCGTACCCGACCCGAACCCGAAGCCTTGGTTTTTTAATTACCCGTACCCGACCCGAACCCGTAGAATATTTTTTGGCGTTACCCGAAACCCGACCCGAACCCGTCGGGTACGGGTCGGGTACGGGTTTCGGTTAAAAATACCCGTACCCGACCATCTCTAGTATCTTCAACAATAATTTTATCGCCTCCTACAAGTTCGATAATCCTGCTTCTGTTTACGTCGCAGAATTGGCTGCAATTCAGTATACCTTAGGGATTATTGAAAAAATGCCCAAAGACCATTACTTCATCTTTACGGACAGTCTCAGTTCTATTGAGGCTCTCCGATCGATGAAGGATGTAAGGCACTATCCGTATTTCCTGGAGAAAATACGGGAACATCTGAGTGCTTCATCCGAAAAATCTTCTCAGATTACCTTTGTGTGGGTCCCTTCTCATTGTTCCATTCCGGGTAACGAGGAAGCGGACACTTTGGCTAAGGTGGGCGCAACAAACGGTGATATTTTCAACAGACCAATTGCCTACAATGAATTTCTAAAATTTTCACGTCAGAATACACTTGTCAACTGGCAGGCCTCGTGGGATAAGGGAAAACTGGGGAGGTGGCTACACAGCATCATCCCCAAGGTTTCCACCAAACCTTGGTTTCGGGGGTTGGATGTAGGACGAGATTTCATTCGCATGATGTCTCGGATCATGTCCAACCACTACGGGTTAGATGCACATCTCCTGAGTGTTGGGCTGGCGAGCAGTAATCATTGCGTTTGTGGATCGGGATATCAAGACATTGAACACGTGGTTTGGGTGTGTGCTGAATTCCGCGGCGCCAGATCTCTACTTTTGGATACCCTCAGGGCCCGAGGAATACAGCCCTATGTGCAAGTTCGTGATATCCTCGCTCAGCGAAACTTGCCATACATGCTACTTGTTTACAGCTATTTGAAGAGCATCAAGGTGCCCATTTAACAGCGAAACGAATCTCGGATGAAAAAAAACCATGTTAGTTTTAGTAATAGATTTAGTTCCAGCTCGTAGTCGGCAGCGAGGATAAAAAATTTGCCTTTAGCTTATAAGATATTTTGGACCATAAGGCATTAGACTAAATTGGCTCCGTAAAACATTGATTTGTATTGTGCCGTGTCAAATAAATGTTGTGTGAACAAAAATAAATAGAAAAGTCAATCGCTTCACAGTGTTGGTAATTCACTAACATCATTTGATTAATAGGCCCGTATTTAGCATAATTATTTCGTTGATGATTTGAAGAAAACAAAGTCCGAGTTCGTAAATATCTAGAAGGTCCATAAAAATTGAGTTTTGATAATATTTCGGGTGAATCGACACGCTGAGATATGGTATCGTTAACAAATGACATCATTGCGAATTAACGACGGGCTTCTAATGATTGGATGTCAATGAGTCTGCAGCGTTCGTCATATGATGGTAGGGGGAACGACGTCCATCGTAGATTACGAAGTGCGTATAACAGGAATTGTTTTTGTACTGATTCTATTCTGTCTACATGTGTTGCAGAAAACGGAGACCATATATTGCTACAGTATTCTAAAAGTGACCTGACATAGGAATTACAAAGTGTTTTTATTGTGTATGGGTCTTGGAATTTATAGCAGAAACGTTTTATAAAACTGAGCATGTTACTAGCCTTATTGATAATTTTATTGTAATGATCAGTGAATGTTAATTTTGAGTCGAGTATGACTCCTAAGTCCCTAACTCGTTCACATTTCTCTACTATCTGATCTCCTAAGGAAATAATAATGCTTGGTATCTTTCTTTTTCTGCCAAAAGCCATCGAACTACATTTTTCTACGTTTAGCTGAAGAAGGTTTTTTTTACACCAAATATAAAAATACTACAAAAAATGTTTACATCATCAGCGTTTTTATTTTCAATGAAAAGTTTTATGTCGTCGGCATAAAAAAGAGTTTTTACATGTTTTAGAATAAAGGGGATGTCGTTTACAAATAATATAAACAGTAGAGGGCCCAATTTCGGGAAAGGAAGTTGGTGAAGAATGTATAGTCACGATCAGATTCTGAGAAAGTTGTATAATTTTGTTGAAAAAAATCAGCAAATATATCAGAGATGTCTGCCGGGTTCTTTTTAACTTTGTCATGCAGTTGCATTTTTGAAGGAAAATTTTCAGATTTTAACTTTGATTTAACATATTTGAAAAAAATTTTTGGACAAGATTTGATTTCAAGCTCAGTTTTTAGTGTGAACTCTTCAAACGCGTTACTAATGGCATCGTTTAATTCACCGGTAAGATAAGTTGTTAAAGCATCACGATTATTATGAGTTTTGTATTTTTTGTGTGCTTTTTGTTTGCGATTTTTTAAGTTTTTAATTCGTCTATTGTACCAGACTGGGTATTTGGAATTGCCTCGACGTCTTCTTCTTTTCAATGGTATGTCGCTAATAAATAAATCGTTAATATTTTATAAAGATTTTCTATAGCCGAATCGACGTTTCCATCTTCACACAATACATCTTGTTGAAACCATTTAGTTTGTATTTTAATTCATCATAGTTTGCTGACTGAAAGTCAAAAACATCTTCGAATTTATATTCATCAGGTCTTTTATTCACATGCACAAATAAAGAAAGCTCTATTGCTGTATGATAAACTTCGTTTTTCCATAATGGTTATAATGAATTCGTCACACAAAAGTCTTCACTAATGTTGGACATTAACAGATCAAGATAAAAATTTTGTCTATTTTTCACGTTATTTATTTGATTAAGGCCAAGACTAGAAGTTGTATCAAAAAGATGTTGCAGCGTTTCATTTTCGCCAATAAATGGAAGTAGAATGCTATAGTTATCGATGTCCGGAATAAAATCAATGTTGCGTTGATTGAAATCACCGTATATGTGGAGTTTTACTTCAGACAACAGCTTAGATGCAATATTTTCAACAACATGAAAAAACTTTTCAAAAATTTCTTTCCGCGCATTATTTGGAGGGAAATAGACAGAGACACCAGTTTTGTAAAAATTGATTGCGTAGTTTTGGAGATATTGAAGTTTCGTGATTTTCACATTTTGAACCACGCGCTGTGTTACGATGACAATGAAATTCAAATATAAAATTATTAGTTTGACCAGCGCAGACTCCTAATTTAAATCCTTTAGAAATTCTATGGAAGATTGGTAATGTCTAGGTTGCAAAGCATCATCCAAAGAATAAAACAGATTTATGGAATGTCGTACAGGCAGCGTGAAATGCTAGTGAAAACCTGGTGCTAAACATACCACGAAGATTGAATATAGTTTTACAAAACACAGGTCTAACCACAAAATATTGAAAGTGAGTTTTGTAACGTAAAAGGTCACTTTGCTAACGATATGTAGAGAAATATAGCAAATTTGAATTGTTTTGTACATATATTTCAATCGTGTATTTATTTTTTTCGCCACTCTAAAAACACTCACTCACGCAAAATTTTTTTGGAATCAGCGACAAAGAAATTTCTCCAGTTATTTCTCCGTTTCTCTTTAAAAAAAAGAGTCTGCAGATCGTTATGAACCAACATAACATCATACAACAATTGAAATCAGTGCGCAAATACGAAAAATCATCCTACACTGCAAGTGTATTTATTTTTTTCTCCATGACTGTATGTGGTCTCAACACAATTTAAATGGGGTATCGTACTATTTGAACGTTCCAAATTCATTGATTCCTTGCGATATGTTTAAAGTCTGCAAATGCACAACGAATCGGCCATAGGATATGATCAAAGTCAAATAACAAATCGTTTGTAATCATTGGTTTTATCAAAATGACAACATCCTCGACTTTTGGCTTTTGTACATCGCCTTAATTCTGAATATATTCATATTGGGTGGTATTAGGTCACTTTCAGCAGAATTTGTGGCATCAATCTGACACCGGAAATACCCATATTTGAAGTATTTAGTTATTTTGGTTGCTTTCCAGAAACTAAAAGTGGTCGTCTTTAAATTCGAAATGGTGTCCAGGGTCAATGTTTGGTTTCTATGCATCATCTCGAAAACGGAAATATCCATATTGAGTATTATTCGGTCATTTTCGACTGTTTCCTAGAAGTTGCCATTTAGAAATTTAAAATGATGCCTGAGGTCGATTGATCCTCCACATGTGAGGGGAACGTGCCGTTATAAGCCATGGCTTTTAGCCGACCTACCTGATACCTGATACCTGGGGTCGATTGATAGCTCATTGCATCATTCTGGTTCCAGAGATACTCATATTGGATAGTATTTGGTTATTTTAGGCTGTTTTTCAAAAACCGAAAGTGGTCATTTTGAAGAAATTGCCTGTAAAACCAATTTCTGTAATCTGGGCGTAATTATGGTTCCGAAAACATTCATATTAAATGGTATTTGGTCATTCCGGCTGTTTGCCAGACACCGGAAGTCACCATCTTGAAATTCAAGATTGTGTCTGTTATCAAATTTCAGCTTCTGTGCATCTTTCTGGTTCCGGAGATATTCATATTTAATGGGAATCGTTCATTTCAGGCTGTTTTCCAGAAACCGGAAGTTGCCATCTTAAAATTCAAAATGTTGTCTAAAGTTGATTTATAGCTCCAGTGCATCATTACGATTTCGGAAATACCCATATTGGGTGGTATTTGGTCGTTTGCCGCTGTTATTTTCGAAACCGTAAGTCGTCATTTTGGGTTTCATAACGGCATTTGGAGACAATTTCTGCATTTTGTACGTCATACTGGTTAATGAAACACTCATATTGGGTGGTATTTGGTCATTTTCAGCTGTTTTTCAGAAACTGGAAGTCGTCGTCTTAGAATTCAAAATGGTATCTGTGGTCGATTTTAGCTCCTGTATATCATTCTAGACCCGGATATGGAAGTCGGCCATTTTTAGCTGTTTTCCAGTTGCCATCTTACAATCCAAAATGTTGCCTGAGGACGATAATGGAACGTATTTGTTACCACTAAAATCATTCACCAGCCACATATGGTTCCATTTAGTTGATTAGTTCGCGAGATGTGCAGAAATTTGTCCACAAAAGAGAGGGGTGTCGAACCATTATGGACATATCTGTTACCCATTAAAACATTCATATGCTAAAATTGGTTCCATTCACTCGTTTAGTTCTTGAGATGTGCAGAAATTTGTGTTTCATTTGTATTGCACCCCTCCCTTCCAAAAGAAGGAGGGGTGTCGAAATATTATGGACATATTTTTACCACTAAAAACATTTTCCTGCCAAATTTGGTTCCTTTTAGTTGATTAGTTCTTGAGATGTGCAGAAATTTATGTTTTTTTTGTATGGAACCCCTCTGTTCCAGAAAAGAGAGTGGCGTCCAACTATTATAGACGTATTTGTTACCCCTAAAAACATCCTGTGTGTCTTTGCATGCTTTCGATTTATTCGTTCTTTTATTGATTTAATTTATGTCAGCGCCGACCATCGCGTCTATATCACATAGACGCTACGGCTGCTGGGTGAAATATTTATTGTTATATTTTTCCATTGTTCGCTGCCTTTTGCCTTCGCCGTTGCTGCTGGACGAGTCCAGCCGGCGGTTGTTTGTGCGTTTGAAACGGACTGTGCAAAATGTGGTAATATAGTTCGTGTTAGCGATGATCCCGTTGTTTGCGTGGGTAAGTGCAAGTCTCGATTTCATCGAGTTTGCACACCGCTCACTAAAATAGCGGCGAAAGTCGTTAATGATAATGAGAATATTGTTTTTAAATGTGCTGCATGTTTATCGGCCCAAGATGATGGCGGGATAGATGATGTTTTGAGTGGTGAGATGACAAAGATGATGGGTACTTTGTTATTTATCTCTGAGTCGCTTACAAATACTCAAAGCGGAATCGGAACTAAGATAAACATCGCGGTTGCTAACGGTATCGATACTATTTTGAAATCGATCAGCAATTCTCTTCGTGAGAGCATGGCATGCATTGATGCCAATGTTGCCAAAAAGCTTGAAGATTTCAAAATAGAAGTAATCGAAAATTTTAATCGAGAGAAAAGTGTGCCAATGAATAGAAAGAGATCTAGAACTGAGAGAACGGTTCACTCTGAACTGGACTCTTTTCCCAATAAGAAAACAATTATTTCGAATAAATATGATGAATCGATTGAAGACGCGATTATGCAAGATAACGAGGTTTTTTCTCAAAAATCTCCGACATACGCGAATGTTTTAGCGTGATCGATTGGGAATACGGTAAATAAATTAAAGCGCGCTGAAAACCGTAAGACTCGGCCGGTCATTGTGATTAAACCAGTCGAGTCTTCTCAATCTAGTGAAGACACTGGAATTTTTTTGAAAGAAAATTTGGATCCGAAAGTACACAAAATTAGAAACTTTAGGAACGGGAAAGCTGGCTCGATAATTGCTGATTGTGCAATAGGGGATAATATTGAAGACGTGAAAAAAAACATTGAAAGCAATTTAGGTGAAAGGTACAATGCTGTTATTCCGCTAACGCCAAAATTAAACGCTAAGCCAAAATTGAAAATTGTGGGAATGAGTGATCAATATTCCCCCGAAGTCTTCATTGATATATTGAAAAGTCAAAATGATGGCATCGGAATCAATGAAGTCAAAGTTATTGCGCAATTTGAAAATTCACGCTTCAAATACAATAAATATAATACAAACCTACATACAGTTTTTCACGTCGATCGGTTCAGATCAAACAGACAGACCAGACTGCATTTTTATATAAATAGATTACAACATCAATATTTTAGAACCTAAAGATCGAATATACATTTATTGGATTGAAGCGTTCATATGAATCTATTTTTACAAATAAAAGTTTGAATGAGAAGCGCTGGGTCTGACCGCTAGGTGGATTAATTTAGTTTTTTTTTTTCATAACTTTTGAGCCTCAAATCAAATTGTTACGAAGTTTTCTACTTGTACGTTTGAGAGATGACTCGTTCGTATGACACTAGTTATGTTCAAATAAGTCATGTAATCTTTGAGATAATAGACTTTCGTTGTTTTATTAACATTTTAATACATAACGGTTGCTTAAGTTCGATTATAATCAAATGAAATGGGAACGTATAGAGCAGTCAAACTTTGAAACCACGTGTTCAATCATCATTCATCAGTTAACCCTTAACTAGCTCGCTCATCTGATAATAATATTGATATATGCGGTTGTGTAGTTTCTGAAATAATGAAGTTTCGAGATTTTCACATTTCGGTACATTACTGACGAAGCTACAGTTCGATTACAATAAATTTCAATAGGGTATTATGAGACAGCTAGACTTATTAATTGACACTAATTTTGTGGAAATCGGATCAGCCATCTCTGAGAATAGTGAGTGAGTCCTAGTAGTCTTCGAGATATGTTCCTATTCATAGCTGGATTTTACATTTTTAAACATAACAGGCAAAGTAATGGTCCGATTGCAGAACAAATCAACAGGGTCTTATGGGGCAACTAGACCTTCAATATGACACTGATATTATGAAAAGCGGTCCAGCCATCTCTGAGAAACATGAGTGAGATTAAACAGTCTCCAGAACACGTTTCTTTTCATTACTTTTGAACCATATGTTCAATCTTCATAAATTTCATGATTTTTACATTTTAATACATAACCTCTAAACCAAAAGTTCAATTACAATCTTATGGGACAACAAGACCTTTCATTTGCAATTAATTTCATGAAAATCGGTCCAGCCATCTCTGAAAAAAGTGAGTGAGAATAAAAATCTGCACATACACACACACATACAGAAAATGCTCAGCTCGTCGAGCTGAGTCGAGTGATATATGCCATTCGGCCCTTTTTATACTTTCGGTTTTGCAAGTGATTGCTATACTTTTCTAGGAGAAAGGCAAAAAACTACGGAATTTTCAAATCATTATTATAATTCGATTTTATTTCTTTTTTTTGAATTTTTTGTCCACTCATTGGCGCTCTCCGATGCTTGATGAGCAGGCGACCGCCTGCTTCGTCTTCACGTTAGTACGCCCCTGCTTACTGCCTCCTAACTAATTTTCATAAAACGGCTTTTATCCTAGCTTATAGCGACATCAACGGTATTACTGGCGGTTTTTGTCTTTGCTCATGAGTGTGTACGATTGCTTGTAGCGACACCAGCGATATTATTGCCTACTGAAAAGATTTTATTATTTTTCTGGACGATGAAATCGTCATCGAGCGACACGTCGGTTTGTGTATGTATGTATGTATGACCTATTTCTAGATTCCACTGTCTGGCAGTGATAAAGTGAAAAAACTTAAAATAATCCACCTAGCGGTCAGACTCAGCCTTTCTCACTCAAACTTATTATTTGTTAAAATAGATTTACATGAATGCTTAAATCCAATAAAGGTACATTCACTCTTTGGATTCTAAAATATTGAAGTTGTTATTAAAGTATAAAATATGAAATTTGACGTAATGTTAGTGCTTAAAAAATAGCGAAATAAAAGAAATGACTCTAAATTTTGAACAATTTAATCACGAGCGATGCGGGAACGTTCAGATAGTACGATACCGCATTTAAATCATGTTGAGGCCATAGATATTGATCAAAGCAAAGTTTGTTATTTGTAAGTTTGAGAGATGACTCGTTTGTATGACACTAGTTATGTTCAAATAAGTCGTGTAATACTTGAGATAATAGACTTTCATTGTTTTACCAATTAAAACATAACGGTTGCTTAAGTTTTATTACAATCAAATGAAATGGGAACGTATAGGGCAGCCAAACTTTGAAACCACGTGTTCAAACATAATTCATCAGCTAACCATTAACTAGCACGTTCATCTGATATCAATATTGTTCAAATCGGCTGTGTAGTTTCTGAGATAATGAAGTTTCGTGATTTTTACATTACATTACATTACAGACGAAGTTACAGTCCGATTACAGCAAAATTCAATGGGCAGCTAGACCTTTCATTTGATACTAATTCTGTGGAAATCGGTTCAACCATCTCTGAGAAAAGTGAGTGAGTCCAAGTAGTCTTCGTAATATGTTTCTTTTCATAGCTGGACTTCACATTTTTAAACATAACAGGCATAGTAATAATTCGTTTGCAAAAAAATCAATAGGGTCTTATGGGGCAACAAGACCTACCATATGACACTAATTTTATGGAAATCGGTTCAGCCATCTCTGAGAAACATGAGTGAGATTAAATAGTCTCCAGAACACGTTTCTTTCCATTACTTCTGAACCACATGTTCAATCTTCATAAAATTCAAAAGTTAAGGGTTTTTAGGTAGCCCGTTTATTTGAAACCAATTTTGTTAAAATCGGTTGTGTAGTTTCTGAGATATTGATGTTTCGTGATTTTTACATTTTGATACATAACCTCTAAACTAGAAATCAGATTACAATAAAATTCAATAGGGTCTTATAGGGAAACTAGACCTTTCATTTGCAATTAATTTCATTGCAGCAACCTAAGCGGCAAATAGACCCTTCATTTGACCCCAAGATAGAAGGAATCGGTCAGACCGGTCGGAAAAAAGGTGCACATACACACGTACACACCCACGCACAAACATATACACCTATACATTCATATATGCAAAGAATGCACGATTCGTCGAACTGAGTCGAGTAGTTTATGACATTCGGCCATTTGGATCACTTTTCTACCCTTTAATTAGCCAGTGATCGTTAGGAGAAAGTCAATATATTTACTTTCATTATGTGATTTCACATTTTTATGAACAACGGACAAAGTTACAATCCGATTGCAGTGAAATTCAATAGCAACCTATGGGGCTATGGGGCAGCTAGACCTTTCATTTGACCTTAATTTTGTGAAAATCGGTTCAGCCATCTCTGAGAAAAATGAGTGAGTTTAAACAACCTCAGGATAACTTTTCTTTATATAACTTTTGAACCATATGTTCAATCATAACGAAATTTGAAAGTTACGGGTTCTGAAGACAGCCCAATCATTTGAAACCAGTTTTATTGAAATCGGTTATGTGGTTTCTGAGATATTGATGTTTCGTGATTTTTACATTTTAATACATAACCTCTAAACTAAAAATCCGATTACAATGAAATTCAATAGCAACCTATGGCGCAACTAGACCTTTCATTTGCAATTAATTTTATGAAAATCGGTCCTGCCATCTCTGAGAAAAGTGAGTGAGAAAAAAAGTTGCACACACACACACACACACACATATATATATATATATATATATATATATATATATATATATATATATATATATATATATATATATATATATATATATATATATATATATATATATATATATATATATATATATATATATATATGTATATAAATATAGATGTTTTCTTTTTTGAAATGGAAGTGTAAAAATATCTTTGAGTGAATAGAAAATTAATTAGACGAATAAATAACGACGGGCGATTTACGTCATTCGATTGCGTTCAATATCTAACGATTTTTTTAGGGTATTTAGGTTGTATACATACACACTTACGTTAAATTATATTTATTCCAATTTCTTTTTATATTTATATACACATTTATGTTTGTCTGTATATTTAATCTGTTTTATTTTTATTTTTTCGGCCGTCTTGGTATATAAATCTCAAGTCATGTTTATTATTCGATTTCGGTGCTGGATTCTTCTTCACTTCCTATAGTATTGTAAATTTCTTCCACTTTCTTCTTAAATTCCGTTTTGTTTTTCGCTAGTTCGTGCCATTCTGTTTCTGATATTTCCATTAATTTGTTTTTGTCTTCCCTAACCGTGTCATTCCATGTTTTCGCGGGTCGTCCTCTCTTTTTCCGTAAATTCTAATCTTTCAGCTGATTTAAATGGGTGTCCTTGTTCTCTTCTTTGTATGTGTGCCCAGTATTACAGCCTCACTACTCTTACTCTATTCACTGCTGTTTTACCGTTTAATAATTTTGAAACCCTTATTCTATCTTTCGGTCTATTCCTAGCTAATTTCAATAATTCCCTAATAATTTACAATTCGTATCTAGCAACCGACGTTCTATTCTTTTTTACCCATGCCGCTGATTTGAGGCCGTAAGTTATTGCCGGTGTTATAATAGTCTTGTATATTAATTTTGCTATATACCAGCTTGGTTTAATTTTTTCATAAAATCCAAAGCTACCCTTGTAGTGTTGAGGGCTTGTCTACATCTAATTCTTGTTGTATTTGGTCTATCCAATGTCTTCGTAAAATATGTTCCAAGGTATCTTAATGTTTGTATGACTTCGTATTTATCGTTATCTATTTCAATAATGTCAGGAATATATCTGCCTGAATTAGGCTCCCTTATTAATATTTTACTTTTATCTGTATTCAGTTCTAATCCTACTTTACTTAATTCTACTTTTAATAATATAATTATTTTTTCAAGTTCATCTACATTTTTAGTTTTCAGTAACAAATCATCTGCAAAGACTAGAATAATTAAGAGACCATTGTCATGCAACTCTAAGATATTTAATGTTCCGATCTTTTCCTTAATCTGTTTCAATATTTTTTGAATAATCAAAGTGAATATATACGGGGACATTGGACAGCCTTGTTTTGTTCCTCTAGATTTAATTGTTTGATTGCTTTCTATGCCCTTCCATAAAATACTACGCTCAAAATTTATCGCCTGTCTAACTCTATTGATAATATGCTGAGGTATATTTAATTCTTGTAATATATGTTCTATAGATTTTAATTTGACATTATCGAATGCTTTGAATGCTGAATGAGCCTACTATTAATGTTTGACCTCTATTCCAATAAGCTTCTAAATATCTTCTAGCATAGTACATCTGATCGTCCGTAGACCTATTATTAACGAATGCTTCTTGGTGGTATCCAGGATTTCCTGCGTACTCTCTAAGTCTTCCTGCTAGCCATGTTGCATATCTTTTGTAACCAAGGTTGCATAGTATTATTCTCCTGAAGTCAGATGTTTTTTCCGTCTCTTTCTTTTTCGATATCGGTATCTGTAAAGTTTCTCTCCAAAGTTCTGGTATTATATTCGTTTCCTATACCCTCTTCATTATTTGCCACATTTCATCTATTGTTTGTTCATTTGCGTATTTTAAATATTCATTTCTTAGTCCATCTTTCCCTGCCGCTTTTCCATTAGCCAATTTTCTTATTATATTTAGTATTTCATTTTTCGTTGGATGTGAAGTTAGTTTTTCTTTATCTACTGGTATTATCATCGGATTTCCTGTTGATTTTTCCATCTCGTTCAAGCATTTTGAAATTGGTATTATAGGGTTTTTTGATTTTCTCGTCTGTTTAAATTTTTTCAAATATTGATATGTTCTTTTTATTCGTTCTCCTATTTCAAAATCGTTCAGTCCATTGAAAAACTTAATGATTTCGGTTTCATTATGATCGTTTATCCTCTTTTTAAGTTCTTGTTTTTCAATTTCCATTTCTGTTCTAAACCACTGGGTATCTATTCCTCATTCTATTGCTCGTCTAATTTTGGCTTTTGCTTTCATTAATGATTCTTTTGCTGCTTTTCTTTTAGGTGTTATTGGGTTCCCTTTTGTTTTTAATACTTTTTTAGCACTATCGTTGATCTTTCTAACTAATTTTTCATATGCTTCAGTTATTTCAAGATTTTCTACATTTATTGTTGGTTGGTTGTTTAAAATTTCATGGTATTTTTTTAGTTTGTTCTTGTTGTAATGCGTTGGGCTGCAGTTTCATTCGATTTTTGTTGCAAGAGTTACATTTAGAACTATTTCGAATCTTAATGCTAGCAATTAACAATTTGTGGTCGGTTTTTAGATGCGTCCATGATGCCCTAATTTGTTTAATCCTTAACTCTGTCTTTATACCTACTAAAATATGATCTATTTGTGACGAAAAATTCCCATTAGTCCAAGTTGTTAATAGGGAGTTTCCATATCTCATTGAAATAATTTTGAATTTGTGCATTCTCAAAAACATTTCATAAACTCTCCATTTTCATTTGTTTCATGATGTCCTATATATTTTCCCAACATTTCCATTTCATTCCTTTCTGTATCATTCCTACCAATTTGAGAGTTGAAATCCCCTAAGATAATCATATTTTGTCTTTTCGGGTTCCTTGCCACATAATTTCCTAGGTCTGCATAAAACGTATTAGCATTATTATTTGGTGCATGTATGTTAACGATTAAGATTTCATCTCTCGTTTGGTTATATTCTATGTTTGCGCTTAAAATATTTCTATCAATGTTTCTAATATATTTTATTCTGAAATCTGAATCTTTTTTCCGTAGTACTGCGAGTCCTCTTGATCTATTTGATGTTTTTCTATTAGATATCGTCCATTCGTAATCATTTGTTTCAACCTTAGTTCTATCTATATTAACTTCCTGTAATACTGCAATTTCAATGTGTTTTTCGGCTAATGCTTCGTCTATTTCTTGTCGTTTGTTCTGTCTACAGCATCCACGAATGTTTAATGAAGCTAATTTGAAGTAGCTTGATTGTTTTTTCTTGGTTTTAAACCACTCTGAGGGCTTATTTTTTTGTCTTTATTTTTTCTTGCTTTTCGTTCGAATATATTAACTATACTGTCTACCTGTGTAAAGTCTGCTTTGGTATTAACAAAAAGTCTTATTTTTCGTGTATGTGTTTCATTGTAACCTGGGCATGTATATATTATTTGATTGTCTTGTTTTGTGATTATTACTTTCGTCTCTGTCATATTTTCAATTGCTTTCCACAGAGTCGGTCCGGGTAAAAGTCTTGTGTCATCGTTCGATTTTATTTGCATGTACTGTTGAATGTCCGTTAGAAGAGCAGCTGGTAATTCATTGAAATATTCCATATCTGGGTTTAAATCACTGGTGGCTTATTGCCCATGAGTAACTAAATCTAAGATCTATCACTTTTCTTACTTTAATTCTATGGTTGTCTATACAAATCCAATAAAATTTTTGTTGATTAATTACATTTATTTCGTCTCTTTTGTGAAGAAAAAAAAATTACCTTTATTTCATTATTTTTGCTTTTTATTTCCGATTCTCGGTTGTCATTTTCATGTTCATTTTGTCCCTTAGCTTTTTGTTCATTTTGCGGGTTTGTATTCCTTTCTTCAGTTATGGTTTGCTCCTTTGGTGTTTCAACTGTCATTTTAATTTAATTTTCTTTCAAATTGATGTCTTTGTTTACTGCTTCGTTGTTTTCTTTTGTTCCAGGATCTATTTCTTTATATTTCATTATCTTCATTTGCTTCTGTTTGGCAATATCGATGTTATTTGGTTTTGATTCTGCTGTGCTTTCTTTACGTTCCTTCAAAATGCTATTATAGAAAAATTCAATAGTCTTCGTCATTTCATTTCTGTCATACAAGATTTCGATCGGTTCAAAATTCGGGTTTTCTATTGTTATGTTTCGTTTCAAAATTTTTCCAGCCGCTATTATCGATTCAGATCCTGCCCATGCTCCATCTTTAGCAAGCTTATCTAGAATTTGCGCTATCTCCCGGGTTCCATCCAATTCGTCCATGATTCGGTTGCCTTCAGCAATCAGCTCTCCCATGACGATATCACGGAAGTCCCCATCGTGTGCTCGTATATATTCTACCACTGCTGCTCTCAGTTCCCTCGCTCGTCTTACAAAATTATCGTCGAACAAACGCCATCTTATATTAATTTTTCATTATTTATATTGATTGTTTGAATTTGAAGACTAGATTTTCAGATTTATCACAGCTATTATCTGTAATTTGCTGGATGACGGAGTAGAAAAAACAATTTCCGTCTCCAGGCACTATTACCACTGATTTACGAATTCTACCAAATGCAATGACTTCATTTGTTTCCATCCGTCTTGGGCTCACAGCGTTTGTTATAGCAAAACTATCCATTTTAATTTTCAAAAAAGCTACAGCTAAATTCTACAGTACACTCTGTCCAACTTCTATAAGACCACCATCATTTTCTCTCATAAAAGCACTAAGGATAGGAATTTCGATTCACTACTGCTATGCATAATTGAGTACTTGAAATATTGTTTATTTAATGCAAATACAGTTGAAAAAAAAATCAAACATTTATTTTTTACTCTTAAATTTAATAATTTTGACTGTCCAGTTGCTATAAGACCATTCAAAAATTCAGTCAAAATTATTTACTAGAAGCAACCGAATCATCCAAATACCGAAATTAGTAATCAGTTATCTTACCACCGCGGTTGATAACCTGATAAATGCGATTTGGCATACTGTTAACCAAATTTTGAAGCACAGATTTCTCGATATTTTCCTGCGCCTTTAGAGTTGCTGCTTTTAGCTCATCTACAAAAGAATACTGCTTACCCTCAGCGTAAATCCTGCGAACCAGGATTCCCCAGATGTTTTCGACAGGGTTTAAATCTGGAGAGCGAGCGGGCCAGTCTAGCAAATCAATTTTCTGATCCTTGAATCACTTCTTGGTTTCTTTGCTGGTGTAAATAGCAGCATTATCCTATTGAAATGTGAACTTTTTGCGACGGTTTTTGCGTAAAAATGGTAGCAGGGAGCCTTCTAGAACCTAAATGTAGTCTCTGCTATTCATTTTGCAGGATGTAAAAGCAATTTTGAGCTTTCCGGTTGCGCAAAACCCTAACCAAACCATACGGGAACCTCCGCCAAAGTTACGAGTAGAAAAATGTTGCTCTTCCTTCCTCAAATCACGCCAGTATCCATTGAATCCATCCGGACCATCTAAATTGAACTTTTTTTCATCACTGAAAATAACCTAGAAGAGTCAAAAGTATTAATAAATATTTTTTCCATTGAAGAATTTTTGAAACCGCTTTTAGCAAAAAATAAGTCATACTTAATGAGCTTGTTTTACATACTTACCAAGTTCCATTGTCGGTTCATGTTAATTTTAGCAAAGGCCAATCGTCTTTCGATGTGAGAAGGCGTAAGATTGGGTGCCTTCATCTTTTTAGCCCGTTTTATGTAAGGACTTTTGACCAAGACTTGACGAATTGTCTCTCGGGATACGTTCAAATTTAAAGTCTCTCTGATTTTCGCCAACGATTTTGAAGAATTGGAGGCTGTTCTTACTATTTCCCTTTTATCACGACTGGAAGGCTTTGATTTACGTGAACTCCTTTTTGTTTTCCCGTATCCTTCCGGATTTGCCAAGAAATTCAGTACTACTTGATGAGAGCGACCAATCCGACAAGCGATCTCCCTTTTTCCTACTTTCTCAAGATGAAACGCTTCAATTTGCCCTTTTTCTTGGTCTGTCAGCACTTTTCCCTTCGGCATTTTGTGAATTTAGCCTCAAACAAGTTCAAATAGACGAAAAAGCCAACTGGTCTTATACAAACTGGACACTGCAAAAACGCAAACACATTTGTTTACGCGGAGCGCTTGCGCATACACATGTGATAATCATGCTGTGAATAATTGTCACCACTACTAACACACTGCAGTATGATTCGAAAACAAGACTTTTCTTTGTAGCGCGGGACTAGTAAAATAGCACCTGGTCTTATAAAAACTGGACGGAGTGTAGTTAAAAGCGCCTTGGTAAGATATTTTGATTTAGTGAAATGAATTTTCGCGCTTCAATAATGTTGGGTTAATACCAGAGATGCCAGATGGCTCTTGACCTGTCGTTCACCGTCCGATTTTCCAAAAGAAACCGATCGGAACCGATAAAAAAAGAGATTTACTAGGCTTCCTGAAGCTCAAAAGCGTCATAGGACTTGACCATAATTATACAATTATATATTTTTTCACCTACACACGGTTTGCAAAATCACACAGTCAATTCAGCCTATCTGGTATCCCTGGTAAGGAAAAGAGGTGCCATCAGCACTGTTGTTTTGTTTTGTGAGCCCATGCAGCATAAAGGTGGTTCTCGTAAATTCGCGTAATTGGCATTCCTTCTCTGCCATTTCCAGCTATTCGTGTTTATATTATATTATATGCCAGTGTAAGAGCGAGACGAAACTATATACTAATCTGCATTTTGGTTGTTGTTGTTACTCTTTCCCTCGTTCTCCGTAGAGTCATTTCGCGTCAGTCTACGCACCAATACTAACGAATGATCCTTTAATACTAGGTGAATCTGCTGGTAGCCGGTCTCGTCCCAAAGCTGTTGATTTCTTTCGCCTGACCATCTCGCAAGCGATCAGGAACAGCACAATTTCCTAGGAGAACCCTGACGCGGTATCTTAGCAACGACTGCTCTGAAAGTGTAAGTTTCCCAACTTTTTTACCACTCGGAAGTATTTCTCCTGTGTTCAATACTGTTCAGGAAGACGAATTAGTTGAACATATTATGAAAATGAATATTCACGGCCTGGTAGTGACACAAGAGGAACTGCGAAGCTTAGCATTTCAACTAGCGGAAAAAAATAAAATAATTCATCCCTTTTGCCGGAAGAAAGAACTCGCGGGGCGTGATTGGCTGGTGGGGTTTCTGAAGAGACATTCGGAAATTTCCCTTAGATCTCCAGAGCCAACATCTCTTGCTCGATTGAAGGGATTCAATCGGTCCAGTGTTGATCGCTTTTTCGATCTACTTCAGGAGATTTATGGAAGTGATCAGTTCTCCCCGAATCGAAGATGATACGCGGATGAGACAGGTTTCAGTACCGTGAGTATCTAGTTAATTTTTAAGAATTTGGGTGGCAGGTAGTGTTAGAACTAATTTCGTTTTCATGGGTTCCAACAAAAAAAAGCAAAGCTTTGGCAAAGAAAGGTGCACGGCAAGTAGCAGTAGCAGTTTCTGCAGAGCGAGGAATAAATACTACAGCCAAAATGGCCATGTCCGCTACCGGGGAGTATATTCCTCCGATGAGAACTTTTCCGCGAAAACGAATGAATGAGGCTTTGAAGGTGGGCGCACCTGAAAGATCGATATTTGCATGTAACGAGAGTGTTTGGAGCACAACAAACACGTTTTCAACGTGGTTTGACCATTTTGTTGCAAAAACGAAACCGACGGAAAAATCTCCGGTTCATTTAATCCTCGACGGACATTCTAGCCATACTGAGAATGTGGAAGTGCTTGAGAAGGCGGAAAAGGAGCAAGTTCGGATTCTTTCCATACCGCCTCACACTTCGCATAGGTTGCAGCCTCTAGACGTGACATTCATGGGTCCACTTAAGTCGAGCTATACTAAAGCCCTCGAGAAGTTCCAAAAGGAAAACATAGGAAAAACGGTCAAAATTTTTAATGTTGCCGCAGTAATAAATAGCGCATACTCCGCTAGTGCGTCGATTTCAACAGCCAAAAACGGTTTCCAAGCCACCGGCATAAGCCCTTATAATCGGCACATTTTTACAGCTAAGGATTATGAAGCTTCTGATTTCCTGATTGCAAACCCTCTCAACGACGTCGTAGATAACCATCCAGGCAATTACAATGACCTGAACGTTGATGCACAAGACTTCGATGGCTCTATGCATTTTACAGAACCAATCGACCAAAGCACTGATAAGACATCGGGAAATAAGTAATAGTAAATTAATTCATCAATGAGACATCCAAACGTAATATAATAAGCCAATGACTTTCTCAATTCAGATCCTTCCAACGACAATAATTTCTGAAGACCAGAGTACCGAAACAAACCCTGGTGAGCATGTCGTTCTATCTGTGCCGCAGGGAAAAAAAAGAATTCACACCGGAAACACGCTGCTCGAATTATGATAGCGTGCCTACTGAAGCTGAGCAAGAAGCGTTTAATTTTGACACAGATCTGCTTGTTCTAGACCCAACAGTTAATTACAGTATTGACAAGAACGGAAACAGTTGTCCACTCCTTGGTTGCAAATAATGAAAATATCGAAAACAACTCATCCAGATTCCAGATCTCACCTACACCGGTTACAGCGAACGAGAATCAACATTCTAACGAGGAAGAGTCGAGGCGTTGGGATTATAATCGGGTTCCAACTGAAGATGAGTTAAAGGGATTCGACAAGCCACCTGCCATAAATGCACCAGTACCGAAGAAGAACATGAAAAGGCGCCGAACGCCTAAATCGGAACAAAGTGAAGAATTGACATCATCACCGTACCGCAAAAAAACTGTTGAAGGACAGTGCTGCGAAGAAAATTAAAAACATAACCGGAAGCGTAAATCTGCACCAAATATAAAAATGAATTCTATGCGCATCCTGCGGAATTGTATTCAGTTTGTCTAAAGATGGAGAAGGCTGGATTATGTGTGTCCAATGTAAAACGTGGTTTCACTCTGAGTGCGCCACCAACCCATTTTCATTACTTGCGACATGTGTTTTTAAAGTTAAACCAGAAATAACTCAAAATAAATACTAAATGTTTATATATATTGTTTAAATGTTTAAAAATTCTTATGTTGTTTATTTTTGAATCTACAGATAAATATATATTTTCGGTTCATTTGGTCTGTTTTTCACATTGTTTATATGCTTACAAGAAATTGAGGAGTTAATAGTTATCTTAAAAAAAACTTTAAATACGACCTGTTCCATAAAAATTTGGGAATAGAGTTACGTAAGGGGTCATTAAGCACGTGAGTTCTGATTTTTCTATTTAAAACACCGACCTGCGACGGGCCTAATCGAAAAGAGACTATCTCTGCTATTTCGGGTCATGCTGGTTGTGCGTTGCTATGAAACAGGCAGCGCATCTTACCCATTTGTTGTGGTGCGTTTTGACCCCTTGTTGTGGTGCGTTTGTACACACATATGAGCATTTTACCCCGAATGAATCTAAGAATAAGATTTCGATAACCTTTTTGAATTTCACGATTTCAACCTGTTTTATTGGTTTTTATGCTGCAGGACGAATCTGTTCGGTAAGAAACTGTTCAAACTTTAAGTTAGTGTGTTTCTCGAATAACATTTTGCATTGACGAGTGCATAATGTGAGGTTCTTCTTAACATGGTCATCTTGCCCCCAGTTCCCCTACCCTAAAAAAATTTTTTTAACTATTATTGTTAAATGGGTCTGGTTCATTGATTCAAATAAAAAGCTATATCTAGCACAAGCTCGCTTCTGTTAACAATATTAATGAGAAAAAATTTGTCATGAAGGTAATTAACTGAAAATGTTCGTTTAAGAGTAATTAACAAACTATTCTTTATTTACAGATGGCAACATGAAAAAACTAATCGTAGTCAACAAAATGATCTAGGTAAGATTTGACATAATTTTAGTATCATTACAAATTTAATAAATAAATAACGAGTTTAAATGACAAAAATAATTGGAGAGAGTCCGTAGTAATCGCGTTTTATTGTGCGTATAATTCGTATTCGTATAACTCGGAAACGACACTACACTCAGCTGTCATATTTTTCGTACGGCATTTGAGAGCTTTTGTTTTTGTTCGACATTACTTATGCTTTTACGTATGTCGCGGTGTTTAACAATAAAGGTACTCATCGCTAAACTTAGTAATGAGCCAACATAACGCGTAACATTATTTAAACGCGTCGTGGTACGATTGTGCGCGGTCATGCTCTATGCAAGGTTTCATTAGAAAGAGATGTTTTCACCTAGAGAGTGTGGTTTGTGGAATTTGGAGTATGGTGCATTGATGATAGTCGAAGCCGAAATGTTATGATTCAATTTTTGAGATTTTCCTAGCTTTTGAGCAGAGATTTTTGTATACTATATTCCAATTAGGACTAGTTTGGCATTATGTCAACAAATTTAAGATATATATTTCGGTCAATATGCATATCTGCATTTTTGAAACTATTGGAGCTTTGGAGGCATGAAACTTTGCCAATTTTACTATTTGATAGGCAACAGTCGCATCGACAACTAATAAAGAATCGGCGGAAATATCGTGCTCCCGAGCGTCTCCGTCGGTAGGCGTGGATTGAGCGGTCGTGCATAATGCTTCGGTGTAAACGCGTCTCTGGCCCGAAGAGTATTGATCATATAAATGTTTTCGAAATTTAGTTACCCAACTCTATGATATGTAAGTTCAAATTGTCCACATAGTGCAGAAAAAATGTGGTAGTTGATCGGCCTTTATAAAAGCCGTGTTGTTGAGTTGTAATTTGGCTTTTTACTTGCTGAAAGATTTTTTCATTAATTATTGATTCAAATAATTTTGGAATGCTTGAAATAATGGCAATTCCACGATAATTACGAATGTCAGATTTAGCGCCGGATTTAAAAATTGGCACTAAATATGAAGTTTTCCAGAG
The DNA here is from genome assembly GCF_029784165.1 of Wyeomyia smithii. Classification (NCBI taxonomy): domain Eukaryota; kingdom Metazoa; phylum Arthropoda; class Insecta; order Diptera; family Culicidae; genus Wyeomyia; species Wyeomyia smithii. The sequence continues at coordinate 143,101,309 of NC_073695.1, forward strand.
TTCTGGGAAAATTCCATTCTTCAGGGACATATCAAAAAGGTGTTGTAATGGTGTAGATATGTAGTTCTTCTGCCAAGCTTTTGAGAAAAATTGTAGCTATTCTGTCAGGTCCAGGACCTTTCGTAGCGTCTAAATTTTTAAGTGCGTTCTGAATTTCGAATTAAGATATTTGATTGACAGATAAAGAATTCGAAAATTCAGGAAAATACGAGAAGCATTCGAGGTCGCGATCTGTTTCTACATATGTGGTGTATATTTCTTGAAAAAAAGTGGCAAAATGACTACATATTTCATCACTAGTTTGTCCTACATTACTGTAAAGATGCATTCGTGATGGAAAATTGTTACTTTTTAGTTTGGCTTTTACGTAATTGAAGAAGTTCTTAGGGCAAGACTTGATTTGATGTTCGGTTTTACGATGATGTTCTTCATGTGCAATTTTTATGGCTGCGTCAAGTTGACAGCAAATTTCTTGGTTTTTGAAGATTTTCGCTATTGTTGTCTTTTTTGAAAATTTTATATGCTTTTTGTTTTCTATTTTTTAGGTTTTTCAATTGTGGATTAAACCACACTGGATATTTGTTGGTGTTCGTTCGTCTTCTTATTTTTAGTGGTACATTTTCTGATATAATTTGATTAATTATTTCATAAAATTTTGGTACTTCTTCGTTGACATTTCCTTCTTTACAAATTATACTACGCCAATTTATTATGCGAAGTCTACGTTTGACTTGTTTGAAGTCAGTTTTGTGGTATTCCGGTACATCCTCGTACTCGCAGTCGCTAGGGTACGAAATGTTATTCATTACTATTGAATATTCAATTGCTGTGTGGAATGCTTCTTTTTTCCAGATGGGAGTCAATGATGCATCTACACAGAAGTCTTCAGTGCATGTTGTGAATAATAGGTCTGAAAAAGCATTTTGTTTGTTTTTGACATGATTGATTTGATATAGACCGAGTTCTGAGGATTTGCCAAAAAAGATACTGCAGTGTTTCGTTTTCGCCAACGACTGGGAGTAAGATAGATTCATTTTCAATGTCTACAATAAAGTCCGATTTACGTTGGTTGTAGTCGCCATAGACATGCAGTTTTACTTCTGGTTTCATGTTAGACATAATAGATTCTAGAGTTTTGAAAAATAATTCATATGAATGTTTATGAGCATGTTCCGGTGGAAAGTACACGGAACAGAAGATATGTTCTTCGCCAGCAATAAATGCTTTGGCCCATACGTGTTCAAATTCTTTATATTTGTCGGATATTATTTCTTCAGAAGTAAAGTCTACATTAATGGCAATGAGGACTCCACCGCATGACTTTTTTTTACTGGTAGACAAATTCCGATCGTGCCGGAATACATTATAATTGTTTCCAAATACTTCTTCGCTTCTTACGCTTTCGTCCCAGCTAGTTTCAGTTCCTAGAATTACTTTGAAGGTGGATGATAATAGATTTTTATTAATTTCCTTCATTTTGGCTGGTCTTTTCATGCGGTTGAAGTTCTGGCAGTATTTCAGTCACATTCTGTTGCCCGTTCGAAGAAGTTTTTGGAAACATATTTTGACTTAAAATAGTATTGTCTTCCTCGAGAGAGGATGTCGTTTCAGCATTCTGTTCGGAATGTGAAATATTTTCAATTAAATAATTACTTTCTTCCTCCAAAGAGGGTGTCATTATTGCATTCTGTGTGGAATGTGAAAATTGTCTATGTAAACTTACACTATTTCTTTCCAAATCGGGCGTCTTTACTAGTGAAAATTTACGTGACTTACGCGCAATTGCTGCAGCCGATGTGTCCGTTCGCTAAGTAGAAAGGTCCTGTACGTCTGTAGGTCAGCTTTTGCTTCCGAGGGTGAAAGCCCGTATTCCTGGTAGACTTCCTGGAAAATGCGCAGCAGATGTTCGGTGCTTACTGGTAGTCCTTCGGAAGCTAACAGCATTCGGATACTAGTGGATGTGTAACCATCTACACATACTGTTGGTTGCTGGTCGTTCATGAACGCCAGGTACAGGCGGACGATTTTCATTATATTCGGGTCACGAAGTCTAGCCTTTAAAAAGCGCCCATCGCCGTTTGTCGACTGCTGCGTTAAGCGCACTATAGGAGGCCGCATTGGGTCCAGCTCGAATTGGCTGTCGTGTGGTGGTGTGGATGATGACGTTGAGTTGTTGTTGCTGATGTCGCTATTTTTGTTGTTTACATTTTCAGTCTGGCCAGTGCGAACCTTTTCAGTTCTGTACGGGTTGATAGTTTCGCCTTTTCGGAAATTGATGAACTTTGTTCTAATGTCCTTGTTTTGTTGTCCAGAGAAATGTATGCGTGCTGCGGCCAATAATTCCTTGTCAAGAGGTAAAAGTGAAGGTGATGTGTTGCGCTGCGTGATGGTTCCAGTTTCGTTGTTGTTGCTGTTACTGTGGTTGATGATGTTGTTGTTGCTACTGTTGTTGTTATTTATGCGGATGTTACTGTTGTTCCTGCTACTAATAATGTTATTGCTGTTGTTGGTACTATGGTTTTGCTGCTTCCGTTGCTTTCGCCTTTGCTTGGCTTTGTCTTCCTTTTTTTCTTGTAGACGACGTAAACGCTGCTTTGCATCATATTGTGACCAGTCACATTTCCATATTTTTTTACTTCCAATGAAGCGCCAGCCAGAAGTTGATTCTTTATTGCTGACGAAGTTCTGATGAGCTTGTGCTGCGATAGACGATGAGTGCGTTTCCAGCGGGACATTGACGGGTGCAGGTATTCTTTTTGCCATTTCTTCCATGTGAGACTTAACGTCACGCGTAAGGGCAGCACGAGATTCAGCTAGGTCATTTTTTAGGGTAGTAAGCAATTTATTGAGTAAGTCTGTCGTTGCATTTGTAGTTGATACTATTGTTGCTACTGCTGCTGTTGCTGCCGATTTGGCCACCGCTTCAACAGCTGATGTGGTGTCCGAAGGTGTGTCGAAAAGTAATGACAATGTATTTTTTATTTCAGCTGTACAGGCTTCGTTGCTGCTGGCATTGTTAGAAATGTCTTGGTTTATTTCTTTAAGCATTTTTTCTGCATGCGTTCCGTTTGCCGCTGTGGCGTCCGTAAGTGCGTTGAGAAGCGAGGATAATTTATTTTTTATTTCTGTGGCCGTGGCATTGTTGTTACTTGCGGCAATAGAAATGTTATGTTTGATTGCAATTAGGGTTTTTTTCTATTTCCTCGAGCGAGTCGACGTGGGCTTGCTGAGTGTTTGATAATTTGTGAGCAATTTATGGTTTGTTTCCATCGATTTGTCAATATTTTCTTTTATGTTTTTAAGTTGCGCTGTTAATGTCTTCAGGTTGAGCTCAGTCACGAATCTTTCCTGACAGTCTTGACACAGCGGCAGCATAAAGGTGCGAAGGATTTCCTCGTGGTTCCTCGAGCACCTATGCACGGGAAAGTACGGTTGCAAGTTCCATGGCAACGCCAGAGGAAGTGGGTGTCGCTTTGGGCACAGTTTAATATTCCACACTTCATTGAGCAATTACACTGTTTCACTCGCGTCGTAAATAAGTAAACGTAGCACGAAAAAAAATGATTGAACTACTTAAAAAGCTGATGCGCGTTTATCGCGTGGTCGGTTCAAAAATGTTTATAAATAAAAAGTTAAATAATAAAAATGTGTGCTAGAGCGCAGCAAATGCGCGTCCGAACTCTACGGTGGTTCGACTTGCTATCGACACTACGAGCTTCCATTTCATCGATAGTTCCAGAAACAGTCGCCGAGAATTTCTTTATATGCCAAGAAAGGTTCTTCGTGAACAAGGTAGCATCGACAACAGCAGTCACCAAACGCAAGTATGATCGGTTACTCACGAGCAAAGCACAACATTGCGATTCCAGTAGCTTCATGACCAACATGAAAGCTATCCACAATGCAACAGCTAAAACACTGCCACCCGAGACAGTTGTTCTTCTAAGTCTTGGCCCAAAGTTCGCCCTCCCTTACAAGTCACTAAATGAAATTCCATTTAGCCATATCATTGCCGACCTGGAGAATGTTATTGACTGGTGCGCGGCCGTAAACATAGTCGTCTTGTGGTAGCCAACATAGGAGCACCATCGTACATGTTGTCAGAATACATCGGACAAATGCTACAGACTTCTCTCAAGAGCGACTACAACATAAAAGATTCGTTTTCTTTTTGCAGCTACATTAAGTCAATACGATTACCGGAGAACTATGTTCTGGTATCTTTTGATGTTACGTCACTGTTCACGTGCATTCCTACAGACATGATACCTGGCATCGTCATTTACAGATGGCAGGATATCAATCAAAGCACGAACATCAATCTCGATTTATTTTTAGAGATAACAAATTTCTGTTTAAATGGAAGCTATTTCTCATATAAGGGGAAGCTGTTCAGGCAGATCCACGGAACAGCCATGGGTAATCCGCTCCCGCCAACGGTAGCAGACCTAGTGATGGAAACGCTTCTGGATAACGTTATTAGAAAAATTAATTTTCTGTTACCGGTACTGAAAAAATTTGTCGATGATTTGATCCTTGCTCTTCCCCCGGACCGAGTCACGGAGGTTCTCATCATTTTTAATAGTTTCGACGACAATATTCAGTTCACGTACGAACTCGAACAGGACAGAAAAATTCCGTTCCTTGATTTTTTTTTTGTTCATCTATAATTTATTTGACACGGCACAAATACAGTTTAATGTTTAACGGCGCCAATTATATCTGGTAGCTTACTTTCTAAAGTATCTTAATAACTAAAAGCAAATTTTTTATCCTCGCTGCCGACTACGAGCTGAAACTAAATCTAACTTAAAGCTATAATATTTTGCATTAAAAGCACTGGTTTACTGTATGGTGGTTTTCATTGCCATAGGTAAGCACATGTTCCGCTGCTGGGCCAAGATATTACGGACTGGCATATTGGGTTGTCTCCCTCGGGCCTTGAGAGTATCGTGCGGGTCTGATTGCTGTTTCCGGATCCGGGGTCTTAACGTGTTCTTGTCGTTAGGCTGGATGCAGGCGGAAGGGGGTAGGACTAAACTGGGGCGTGGATGGATTTCAGGAAAACGTATATAAGGGACATGTAGGATAGGTCACGGCTTGCCAAGACATCACGAACAGGAACCGCCGACTGCCTACCTTCGGCCTGCAGGGAAGCTATTAATTTAGACCTTGCGTTACGGTGTACAGGGCATGACCAAACAACGTGCTCTATGTCGTGATAACCTTCACCACAGGCACAGATACCACTTTCCCCGAGCCCAACACGACGGAGATGCGCGTCAAATCTATAGTGATTGGACATAAGCCGGGACATCACGCAAATGAAATCCCGACCTACATCCAACCCCTTGAACCACGGGTTCGTCGACACCTTGGGGATTATGGAATGTAACCACCTTCCCAGTTCCCCTCTGGTCCAAGCATTTTGCCAACTGATGATCGTATTCTGACGTACAAATGAGAAAAATTTATTAAAGGCAACTGGTCTTTCATAAATTCCACCGTTTGTTGCGCCCACCTTAGCCAAAGAGTCCGCTTTCTCATTGCCCGGTATCGAGCAGTGAGAAGGGACCCACGCTAAGGTAATCTGATACGATTTTTCGGATAAAGCACTCAGATGTTCCCGTATTTTCCCCAGGAAATACGGAGACTGCTTAACATCTTTCATCGATCGGAGAGCCTCAATGGAACTGAGACTGTCCGTAAAGATGAAATAATGGTCCGTGGGCATTTTTTCGATAGGAGCCAAGGCAAAAAAATTGTTGCACAGTGATATCTTTTTTTTCATCGATTCGAGTTTAAATAAATGATTATAGATATATAGATAGATTCGAGTTCAAATAAATGATAATGATCGCTTACACTGCCATTTTTGGTTGTTATCTCGTTCTTGGCGTTTGCAATGACATCAATCGTATCCACTTGTGATCCTATCTTGAAATTTCCTGATTTGTTTTCGCGCTGATATTCTGATCGAATGTAAACCTTGCAGGCTCCTGGAAATTGATCTCTGCGTCCACATTGCATGCATATTTTGTCGATTACGTTACATTCACTAGGTCTGTGATACAAGCTGTAGCAGCGCTCACCGATATTTTTTCATTCGGATGCCGCTGGTTGTGTCAAGCCTCTTTGTCTACGCCGACCGCGTTCTGAAAAGTTTCTTCTGTATCCTTGGTTGCTCCAAATACCTGTGCTTATCGGAGCCAGCGATACTGCTTCATTTTTAACTTGTCTTAGGCGATAAAATTGTTCGTTAATATTAACTTTTTGTTTAAGAAGTGAATGTAGTAATGAAGATAGAAAATTTAATTAACTGAAAATATGCCCTCAGAGAGGGATATTATCTCCCCTGTTATGGTCATTAATCGTGGACGATCTTCTTCGGAGCCTATCGGAAAACGGCTTCGAAGTGATAGGTTTTGCAGACGACGTATTGATTTGAGTTAGGGGGAAGCACGACTGCGTTATTTCTGATAGAATGCAAACTGCACTAAATCTCACAGCTCAATGGTGTATGCGAGAGGGGTCGAGTGTAAATCCATCCTAAACAACTATTGTTCCTTTCACTCGAAAAAGGAAATACATTATTCCTAAATTGCGATTGGCAGGCACCGATATAATGCTTTCCACTGAAGTCAAATATTTGGGAATCATACTTGACCAGAAACTAAGCAGGAACACTCGAATAGAACAAACAATTACCAAGGCCACAAACGCCCTATGGGTATGCAGCAGAGCCATTGGAAAAAGCTGGGGTCTCAAACCCAGCATGATACACTGGATATATAAAACAATAATCATACCCAGAATAACCTACGCCTCGTTAGTTTGGTGGCCCAAAACCACTGAAACATCCACTCAAGCTAAGCTAGGTAAAATCCAAAGATTGGTCTGTGCATCGATTTGTGGAGCTATGAGAAGCACTCCATCAAAAGCCCTAGATGCAATACTTCACCTCCTTCCACTTCATCAAGTGGTTCAACTAGAATCGGAAAAAAGTGCTCTAAGCCTAAATCGACAGTGCAACCTAAAAGAAGGAGATCTAACAGGACACCTGAGAATATTGAAAGATTTCCAAATAAATAATCTAATAAAAAGAAAGGAGGGTTGGCTGGAGAGGAAACCAAATTTCGAAATTCCTTACAGAACAGTAGAGATAGAACGAGAAAGTTGGCAACAGGGTGGACACACAATTCGGGATGGTTCACTTTGCTTCTACACGACGGTTCTAAAATGAATGGTTCCGCGGGTGCAGGATTCACAGGACCAGGAATTAATAAATTTTTTCCCATGGGACACTGGCCAACAGTATTCCAGGCGGAAATATACGCGATAATAGAATGCACGAATACGTGTCTGGAAAGAAATTATCGACACGTTAATATATGCATTTTCTGTGATAGTCAAGCAGCACTTAAAGCCCTGAATTTTCCTTTCTGCCACTATAAACTAGTGTGGGAGTGCATCCTGTCGCTCCGAAAGTTAGCTATGAAAAACCAGGTGAACTTATACTGGGTTCCTGGTCATTGTGGAATCGAAGTAAACGAGAAGGCCGACTTACTAGCCAGACAAGGGTCATCTACTAACTTTGTTGGCCCAGAACCTTGTAGCATTACCATAATTTTGGTTATTTATTAATTAACAATTACGAATAAAAATATTACATTGAGCAACCCCTTGTAGATTTGGCTCGCTCAATATTAAAGCTTCCTTCGTTCTCACCTTAACAAGAGAGTGAGAATGCATCTTTGGCTATCTCGCGCAGAGCGTTTGAAAGTTTGATTAAGCTTTGGGGCCACTGTAACACGCAGACGGGTTGGTTCGACGGTGAAGTTAAGGGAAATAGAGACGCCCCTTTCGCAGCAATGAGAATTAGGGAGACAGAAGTTGTTCGAGATTCCAAAGAGAAGCGGTTCGGTCATACCCGAACTTCGGAGGTTGGAAATCAATACCTTGGGGATACTTTAGGGGGGTGGCTCCCGTCACCAATGAGTTCGGGTGGAACTTTCGTAATAATTTCGTGAATTATTACGTAGTTCCGCTCACGATGATTTCTAGGACCATATTCTTATCTGAGGGAACCTTAGATTTCTCGATCACTTGTTTTCGGATCGTGAAAGAAGTTGGAGCGGTTTCTCTTTAGTACGCCGCGGTGTGGTTGAAAAGGTATTCAAACCACGTGAAAAAGTTTCATATTAGGGAAGTACTAATAATAGATTCTTTTCCCAGAGTTGTTAGTAGTTCCCAGAGTAGATATAGTGAGTGCGTGACAAATATCGTGCGTGCAAGAATCGTATCAAAGGTAAAAAATTTTTAACTTAAAGATAACGATGTGCAAAATCGTAAATCTGTGATATGCGTGCTTGTGGTGTAGGTTCATCGCTGGAGATTCCCGACGCACCACCAACTCTATTCTATTATCGCTAGGCAACACCGAGTCAGACGATTTCGTTAACTTGTCGGGTGTGCCTCAGGGGAGCAACCTTGGACCACTCCTTTTTTTCAATTTTTTTCAATGATGTTTGCAACGTCAATCCACCAGGCTGTAAACTTATCTATGCTGACGACTTGAAACTTTTTCGCGTAATTCGTACTAAAGCAGACTGTAGAGAACTGCAACAATATCTGGATAATTTTTCTGACTGGTGTAATCGTAATTTACTGATAATCAGTGTTTCAAAATGTCTTGCAATTTCTTTCACGCGGAAAAAAAATCCGTTTTCGTGGAACTATAATGTATCCGGAGAAAATCTTGAAAGAGTATCGGTAGTCGAGGATTTAGGTGTACTGCTTGATTCACAACTAACCTTCAAGCACCACTACTCTCATATCATTGCGCACGCTAGTAAAAACCTGGGTTTCATCATGAGAATAGCCAAAGAGTTTACCGATCCGTTTTGCTTGCGATCGCTTTATGTTTCCCTAGTTCGTTCCATTTTAGAAACATCAGCTATAGTATGGAGTCCCTACACTGACATTTGGACCAAACGAATTGAATCAGTACAGGCCAAGTTTCTTCGTTATGCTTTAAGATCACTCCCATGGCGTAATCCTGATCAATTACCACCATATCCCAATCGATGCCAATTACTTGGTATTGACACACTGGCAAAGAGAAGAGATGTGTCCAGGGCCGTATTTGTGGGAAAATTTCTGATCGGCCAAATAGACGCTCCAAACATTCTGTCTGAAATTCACGTGAATGTGCCCTAAAGAAATCTGAGGTCACGATACTTCCTGCGTCTTCCATTTCAACGCACTGAATATGGTCAAAACGAACCCATAAGAGGGATGTGTAGCGTCTTTAATAATGTGTTTGAATTGTTTGACTTCAATGAATCAAGTGTTACTTTTAAAAATAGACTTAAGCGAATGTTATAATGTGTTAGCCTTAACTTCTAGATTTACTATAGTTAAGCTTAGTCAGTGTCAGCTTTGTAGTATTAATGTGCCATTGTTAGACTTAATTCATGATTTGTAAATGTTAAATCAAAAGATGCGGGGTTTTTACGCGCACTTGAGGGTTTCGCAAGGAATTCCTCAAATGAGCTTTTCCCCGCCACATTTCATTAAGACCTAAAAAGTCACATGAAGAATAAATAAATAAATAAATAAATAAATAAATAAACTCTACGTTTGGACCCGCTTCAGACCCCAAGATCCCGTTTTTCTAAGGACAAGTTACCGATTAGCTACCATGCGGCCGGAAGAGCGCCGATCGTCATCAACGCGTTAGGCAGGGAGCAGCACGCCGAAGTGTCATCACCGTTTACCTGGCTAAATCAGTAAAATCTTCAGGAGGAATCCAAGCAGGTAAACGAATCCATGGTTGTGAGTACGTTCCTTATTATTTTATTCATGCGCATGATCGATATTCGAAATATTAAACTCCACCCACATCACCCGGTGGTAGAGAGAGTAACTCCCCTCATTCGAAAGCTTAAAAGCTCTAAGGTTCGAGGCCCGTCTGGGTTCGAGACCCGTCGTTGTCGGTTAGTTTTTCCTTTCTCCTAGAAAGGTATAGCAATCTCTGGAAAAACCAAAGGTATAAAAGTGCTCCAAAGGGTCGAATCTCGTATATCAATCGACTTAGTATGACGAGCTGAGCATTTTCTGTATGTGTGTGTGCGTGTGTGTGTGTGTGTGTATGTGTGTGTAAGTGTGTAACGCTCTCCCAATCTCACCCGATTTTCTCAGAGATGGCAGGACCGATCTTCATGAAATAAATTGCAAATGAGAGGTCTAATTGCCCCCTAAGACCCTATTGAATTTCATTGGAATCGGATTTTTAGTTTAGAGGTTATGTTTAAAAATGTGAAAATCACGAAACATCATTATCTCAGAAACTACTCAACTGATTTAAACAAAATCGGTTTTAAATGAACAAGCTACTTAAAAAACCCTTAATTTTTGAGTTTCATGAAGATTGAACGTGTGGTTCAGAAGTTATTCAAAGAAACGTGTTCTGGAGAGTGTTTAATCTCACTCATGTTTCTCAGAGATGGCTGAACCGATTTCCACAAAATCAGTGTCATTTGAAGGGTCTAATTACCCCATAAAACCCTATTGATTCATTTTGCAATTGGACTATTACTTTGCCTGTTATGTTTAAAAATGTGAAATCCAGCTTTGAAAAGAAACATATTCCGAAGACTACTTAAACTCACTCACTTTTCTCAGAGATGGCTGAACCGATTTCCTCGAAATTAGTGTCAAATGAAAGGTCTAGCTGACTCATAACACCCTATTAAATTTTACTGTAATCGAACTGTAACTTCGTCTGTAATGTACCGAATTGTGAAAATCACGAAACTTCATTATCTCAGAAAGTACACAACCGATTTGATCAATAGTATTATCAGATGAACGGGCTAGTTGAGGGTTAGCTGATGAATCATGATTGAACACGTGGTTTCAAAGTTTGGCTGCCCTGTACGTTCCCATTTCATTTGATTATAATCGAACTAAGCAACCGTTATGTATTAAATTGTTGATAAAACAACGAATTTCTATTATCTGAAAGATTACACGACTTATTTGAACATAAATAGTGTCATACGAACGAGTCATCTCTCAAGCTTACAAATAACAAACTTCATAACAATTTGATATAAGTTTGAATGAGAAAGGCAGGGTCTGACCGCTAGGTGGATTAATTTAGGTTTTTGTGTACCGATCTTAACTCAAGCCACGTGGAGAATGCTTAAATAGCACGGCTACTCTTCTTTGCCGTTTGCTCAACCGATAAAACTGACCAACCGAAATCCTAGCTAGGTCAGCGATGTGATCGCTGCAGTCTCCGCACTAACGTTTAAAAGCTCAGTAGATAGATAGTACTGAGTTTGTATAGCGCTCTGGGAAAGCACAAAATAGATAGCGGCGATAGCCGAGGTAGATAAAGCACTGACATGATAATTAGAAGCTAAGAGAACAAAGAGGTTCGAACCACGCAATGGAAAAATGATAATGTAATTTTTTTCCCCTATAATCACTGAATATAAATGCCGCTATAATATATGGTTTTACAATCGCAATCTATTTTAGTTATTTTTCTGGTTTGAGGCAATTTCACGTTCGGATATTTTGTTGGTTTATTTTATTCTAATCGCTTTGCCTTGGAAAAGCAAGCGAGGTTGGCCTCAAGTCTGAAGCGTTCTAAGGCAGCAGATGCGAGAAATCTTCCCAGTGATGATAATCGGCCAGTAGAATCTATTTGGCCAAACCGATTTCGTCGTGTTGTTGGTTCGTCATCCCTGGTAGTTTTCTTGAAGGTTTGATGGAATATCAAGGTCGTTTCCGGTAAGGTTGAACCGTTTCAGAGCCGGAATCTTGGAACAAATGAAACCCGCCCGAAATAAGGAGGGTCCCATTAGCTGGGCAAGAACAACAAAGGTGGGTGGTCTCTTGAAAGAGAGTGGCGCATTTAGGCCACCCGCAAATCCCCAAGTCAGGCTCCGGTCCAAACCGTCCCGTGTTACAAATGGTACCCAACTGGCACAATATTTGAATAATTTTAATTAAAAACAAAATCTTCTTGAGTATCTTCTATAATTTTTTTTCTCTTTAAATAAATCTCAATAAACAATTGTTTTTGTTCAAAATTTAAAAAAAATCCGCTCTATGAAATTTTTTTTACTACAAAATTTTATTGTTATATGTCCATGTTTGAATCTTCAACTGTATATAAATTGACCATTAAATGATTAGTATCTATATTTCGCTGGTGGTCCCCGTGGTTCTGTGGTTAGTGATGTCGGTCGGCTAGCTCTCCCTGACGGTTGTGATGTCGGGTTCGATTCCCGATCAGGTCGAGGATCTTTTCAAGCTGGAAATTTTCTCGACTCAGCACTGGGGCACGGTGTATCGTTGTACTTATCCTACACATGCAAAATGTGCCAAAAACAATATCGATAACGAATTCTCTCAACTAATCTTAGTTGATCGAGACCGCTATTAGCCCATAGGCTAAGCGTGCGATATTGTTTTTATCTATATTTCGTTGCACACTCATTAGTTTAAGCTCTTGTTATTTTTTTTTAAGTGAATTATTGTATAGTTTAACCTATATTCTTGGTAATACTACATTATATGAACTTATTCTGGAAATGGACAAATTTCCCTACGCTGAACATTTAAACTCAGAAGAAGTTGACTATAAGTTGAATATTCGTGGTCAACGGATCAGTAAATGAACTAGACCTGGCAGGCTAGCAAAGGTTATTAAGAACTTTATTCAAATCAGATATTAAAAACAGTAGAAACTATGCATCGCCACTCAATGTGTCTGAAGAGTTTTGTCACATTTCGCAATGGGTTGCAGATTTAAGCTCGTAAGATCACTGACTCGTATTGGGTTTGAACCAAGAATTGAGTCACGACTTTTATACTATTGGTATCGCGCTAAACGCTGCAATGCGGTAAGCGAAGACCAGAAAAAAATGAGAAGGGAATTAGTTCGTGGTATAGAAGATTGTATGAGAGATAATAAGATTGCACTGCCAACTTCAATGTTCAAAGATCGCATTAACGAAATGTTAAATAATACAGAGGGAGCCGCAGGTGGAAATCTGCGTCCATCAATGGTGCAGGACGTTAATCCTGACAGTATTCCGAAGACACAGCAAAACATGGGTACTATCCCGAAGCAAAATGGACCACAGACAAGCATCCCTCAAACGGCAAATAGGTCGATAGATATCGAGTCAAAAGCAAACCAAATGGAGCATATGTTGCCGAACATAATACTGATGATGAGTGAAGCAGGTTCGAATGGTGGCAGACATCATCAAAGCCAATCGCACAGGGGGAATGTGCGGGATAAAAACTCACCCTCATGTGAAGAAGAGCAAGGGGGTCCGTCCCGAACTAATTTACATAGCAGAAAAACCAGGACCCACCGAAGAGCAACGAACGAAACCAGGCGTACAGTCAGCGAGAGCGACTCCGACGAAACGGGCAGTAACTTTTCATCTCAAACCAGTTTTGTACCAAGTGAGCGTTTACGAGAACGACACCGAAGCAGCCATGTTGACCAGCGCGGGCGCCAGCACGTGGCTGACAGAGACCAACAGTACCGCGTAGAAAAGTGGAAACTTAAGTTTTCGGGGGATCAGAGATCGATGAGTGTTGAAAATTTCCTCTATAAGCTGAATAAAATAGCTCAAAGAGAGGGGATCTCTGAAAGGCAGCTGTTGCGAGATGTGCACCTCCTACTAGAAGGGTCAGCATCTGATCGGTTTTTTACCTTCGCAGATGAGCTTGAAACATGGAAGGATTTTGAGCGACTGATTAAATACCGATTTGGTAATCCCAACCAAGACCAGGGAATACGCCAGAAAATTCAGGAACGAAAACAACAACGCGGCGAGTCATTCATTGCATTCGTCACCGAAATCGAGAAGTTGAACCGCATGTTGTCCAAACCACTGTCTCGAAATAGGAAGTTTGAAGTAATTTGGGATAACATGCGTCAACACTACCGATCAAAAATCTCCATCGTGGGAGTAAATGACTTACAGCAGCTCTCGAAACTTAATTACCGCATCGACGCGGCTGATCCAATGTTGCAACAAACATGGGAACCACAACCGAGAAGGGCAAAAATTAATGTTGAGCTAGAAAAAAGCGGATACGAATCAGATGAGTCAGTCGATATTAACGTAATAAGGTTTCGGCCTCCTAGGGACAGTAGAGACACACCAGGGCGATATCAGAATCAGCAAGAGCAACAAGAAGGAATCATGAAGAGGAGCGACCAGCCTGAGAAGCGGGATGCAGAGCGACAAAGAAAAACGTGGATTTGCTGGAACTGCCAGCAAGAGGGACATAGCTGGACGACATGTACCAAACCAAAAATTATTTTCTGCTATGGGTGCGGGAACCTAGGCAGAACGATTCGCTGTTGCGAACGGTGCTCAACTGCCATGCGGCCATCGACTCAAAATGAAAATCAGGAAAACTGTTAACGGGAAGGCAGTCTGGGAATCCAACCATCCCGCAGAATAAACCGATACCCAAAAATACAAACACCGAAATTGACCCATTATTACGTATACACCAGATACGCATAAGTTCAAGTAAATGCTCCCATATAAGAGTAAAAGTCTTTGAAACGGAAGTGGAAGCTCTGCTCGATTCCGGAGCTGGTGTGAGCGTCGTAAACTCTACCGAACTCGCAGACCGATATGGTCTGAAAATCAGACCAGCAGCAATTCGCGTAAGCACTGCTGACGGTACCGAGTATAATTGCCTCGGATACCTAAATCTCCCGTTCACCTACAAACAGCAGACAAGGGTGATACCAACCATTATCGTCCCACAGTTATCTAGAACCCTCATTCTAGGTACTGACTTTTGGGATAAATTCGGTATAAAACCAATGATTGACGTAGGGAACGGACCGGAAAAAATCTATACAACGAGAACCGATGTCAATTCGATTTGTTGCTTCAACGTCGAGCCATCGGGAGAGCCAATAGACCTAGAGGAGATGGAACCAGATAAAACTCTGGACATTCCAACAATGGACACGCCGATAGAACCAATCCCAGAGACCGTCAAAACGGAACACACCCTTACAGACGTACAAAGGGCACAGCTAATCGATGCTATCAAATATTTTGAGTTTACAGGGCCGGATAGATTGGGCCGTACCAGTCTCATTCAGCATGAGATAGTTTTGCCAGAAGGCGCAAAACCTCGAAATCAGCCGGTATATAAGTGTTCGCCTTATGTACAGCAGGAAATTGACGCGGAAATAGAGCGCTTCAAAAGTCTAGACGCAATCGAGGAGTGCTACAGCGAATGGACAAACCCGCTCGTCCCGATGAGAAAGTCAAACGGAAAGATTCGGGTCTGCCTGGACTCACGGCGAATAAACTCCATGACGGTGAAAAATGCTCATCCTATGCAAAACATGCATGATATCTTCCATCGGCTTGGCCGTGCAAAATTCTATTCGATAATTGATTTAAAAGACGCGTACTTTCAAATTCCCCTGAAAGAGGAAAGCAGAAATTACACCGCCTTTCGTACGTCGAAAGGGCTGTTTCGATTTAAGGTGTGCCCCTTTGGGCTGACGAATGCGCCGTTCATAATGTGCCGACTGATGAACAAAGTCATAGGGTTTGACCTGCAACCTTTCGTCTTTGTTTATCTAGATGACATTGTGATTGCCACAGAAACCTTCGAAGAGCACCTCCGTCTTCTCAAACTCGTTGCAGACAGATTAAGAAAAGCTGATCTGACAATTTCATTAGAAAAATCACGCTTTTGCAGAAAGCAGGTGATGTACCTAGGATATTTATTAACGGATCAAGGGGTCGCTGTGGATCAAGTGAGGATTCAACCCATACTTAATTACAGCCGGCCGAAATCAGTAAATGATATTCGTAGACTGATGGGCTTGGCAGTTTTCTACCAAAGATTTATTTCAGGATACAGTAAAATAACTGCCCCCATCACCGACTTATTGAAAACGGCAAAGAAGAAATTCGTCTGGACACAAGAGGCAGAAGAAACCTTCAACGAGCTGAAGTCAGCTCTAGCGTCTCCGCCAGTGTTGGCAAACCCGGACTTTCAGAAACCGTTCGCCATAGAGTCGGACGCGTCAGAGCATGCAGTTGGGGCAGCGCTAGTCCAAGAACACGATGGAGTGAATCGAGTTGTAGGCTACTTCAGCAAAAAACAAAGTTGTACCCAAAGAAGATACTCAGTTGTTGAAAAAGAATGCCTGGGTGTCCTCTTGGCAATCGACAACTTCCGGCATATTGTCGAAGGAACGCGATTCAAAGTGGTGACGGATGCGAGAAGCTTGCTGTGGCTGTTGAAAAAGGGGCAGAATCAGGAAACTCTAAGCTACTTCGATGGGCCTTACGAGTTCAGTCCTACGACATCGAGCTCGAATATCGTAAGGAAAAAAACAATATCACAGCAGACTGTCTTTCGAGATCGATTGAGACGGTTAGCATATCGCAAACCGACCCAAGGTACAATGAGCTAGCTGCTCAGATACTCGCTGATCCTGTTAAGTTTTCCGTCTACCGAGTTGTCGACAGCACGATATGGAAATATGTGAAAGGCACTGGTCGAATGAGCGACCCTCGGTTTGCATGGAAACAGTTGCCAGAGCCTAGCAAAAGAAAGGGAAAAATAAAGCGGGAACACGATAAGGCACACTTTGGTTTTCAAAAAACGTTAACCTCGATAAAAGAACGGTACATTTGGCCAAAAATGAATGACAGGTGCGAAAACACTGTAGAGAATGTTTCCAGTGCCAGACGAGCAAGGCCGGAAACATAAACGTCACACCACCCATGGGCTCTCAAAAGCCCGTAGAATACCCGTGGCAATTTGTCACACTCGATTATATTGGGCCATTGCCCGCCTCTGGCAGGAACCGTTGGACTTGTCTGTTAGGTGCCGCAGATGTCTTCAGCAAATTTATATTAGTTCAGCCGTTCAGGGAAGCCAAAACTGGGCCTCTGACTGATTTTGTTGAAAACATGATATTCAATCTGTTCGGTGTTCCCGAGACAATATTAACCGATAATGGGACGCAATTTACGTCTAATGCATTTAAAGGACTCCTACCAGCTCACCACGTTAACCATGACGCCAGCATATCACCCACAGGTGAATACTACTGAACGCGTGAATCGAGTGATAACTACAGCCATAAGGGCAACGATACTTCCTGCGTCTTCCATTTCAACTCACTGAATATGGTCAAAACGAACCCATAAGGGGGATGTGTAGCGTCTTTAATAATGTGTTTGAATTGTTTGACTTCAATGAATCAAGTGTTACTTTTAAAAATAGACTTAAGCGAATGTTATAATGTGTTAGCCTTAACTTCTAGATTTACTATAGTTAAGCTTAGTCAGTGTCAGCTTTGTAGTATTAATGTGCCATTGTTAGACTTAATTCATGATTTGTAAATGTTAAATCAAAAGATGCGGGGTTTTTACGCGCACTTGAGGGTTTCGCAAGGAATTCCTCAAATGAGCTTTTCCCCGCCACATTTCATTAAGACCTAAAAAGTCACATGAAGAATAAATAAATAAATAAATAAATAAATAAATAAACTCTACGTTTGGACCCGCTTCAGACCCCAAGATCCCGTTTTTCTAAGGACAAGTTACCGGTTAGCTACCATGCGGCCGGAAGAGCGCCGATCGTCATCAACGCGCTAGGCAGGGAGCAGCACGCCGAAGTGTCATCACCGTTTACCTGGCTAAATCAGTAAAATCTTCAGGAGGAATCCAAGCACGTAAACGAATCCATGGTTGTGAGTACGTTCCTTATTATTTTATTCATGCGCATGATCGATATTCGAAATATTAAACTCCACCCACATCACCCGGTGGTAGAGAGGGTAACTCCCCTCATTCGAAAGCTTAAAAGCTCTAAGGTTCGAGGCCCGTCTGGGTTCGAGACCCGTCGTTGTCGGTTAGTTTTTCCTTTCTCCTAGAAAGGTATAGCAATCACTGGAAAAACCAAAGGTATAAAAGTGCTCCAAAGGGTCGAATCTCGTATATCAATCGACTTAGTATGACGAGCTGAGCATTTTCTGTATGTGTGTGTGCGTGTGTGTGTGTGTGTGTGTGTATGTGTGTGTAAGTGTGTAACGCTCTCCCAATCTCACCCGATTTTCTCAGAGATGGCAGGACCGATCTTCATAAAATAAATTGCAAATGAGAGGTCTAGTTGCCCCCTAAGACCCTATTGAATTTCATTGGAATCGGATTTTTAGTTTAGAGGTTATGTTTAAAAATGTGAAAATCACGAAACATCATTATCTCAGAAACTACTCAACTGATTTAAACAAAATCGGTTTTAAATGAACAAGCTACTTAAAAAACCCTTAATTTTTGAGTTTCATGAAGATTGAACGTGTGGTTCAGAAGTTATTCAAAGTAACGTGTTCTGGAGAGTGTTTAATCTCACTCATGTTTCTCAGAGATGGCTGAACCGATTTCCACAAAATCAGTGTCATTTGAAGGGTCTAATTACCCCATAAAACCCTATTGATTCATTTTGCAATTGGACTATTACTTTGCCTGTTATGTTTAAAAATGTGAAATCCAGCTTTGAAAAGAAACATATTCCGAAGACTACTTAAACTCACTCACTTTTCTCAGAGATGGCTGAACCGATTTCCTCGAAATTAGTGTCAAATGAAAGGTCTAGCTGACTCATAACACCCTATTAAATTTTACTGTAATCGAACTGTAACTTCGTCTGTAATGTACCGAATTGTGAAAATCACGAAACTTCATTATCTCAGAAAGTACACAACCGATTTGATCAATAGTATTATCAGATGAACGGGCTAGTTGAGGGTTAGCTGATGAATCATGATTGAACACGTGGTTTCAAAGTTTGGCTGCCCTGTACGTTCCCATTTCATTTGATTATAATCGAACTAAGCAACCGTTATGTATTAAATTGTTGATAAAACAACGAATTTCTATTATCTAAAAGATTACACGACTTATTTGAACATAAATAGTGTCATACGAACGAGTCATCTCTCAAGCTTACAAATAACAAACTTCATAACAATTTGATATAAGTTTGAATGAGAAAGGCAGGGTCTGACCGCTAGGTGGATTAATTTAGGTTTTTGTGTACCGATCTTAACTCAAGCCACGTGGAGAATGCTTAAATAGCACGGCTACTCTTCTTTGCCGTTGGCTCAACCGATAAAACTGACCAACCGAAATCCTAGCTAGGTCAGCGATGTGATCGCTGCAGTCTCCGCACGAACGTTTAAAAGCTCAGTAGATAGATAGTACTGAGTTTGTATAGCGCTCTGGGAAAGCACAAAATAGATAGCGGCGATAGCCGAGGTAGATAAAGCACTGACATGATAATTAGAAGCTAAGAGAACAAAGAGGTTCGAACCACGCAATGGAAAAATGATAATGTAATTTTTTTCCCCTATAATCACTGAATATAAATGCCGCTATAATATATGGTTTTACAATCGCAATCTATTTTAGTTATTTTTCTGGTTTGAGGCAATTTCACGTTCGGATATTTTGTTGGTTTATTTTATTCTAATCGCTTTGCCTTGGAAAAGCAAGCGAGGTTGGCCTCAAGTCTGAAGCGTTCTAAGGCAGCAGATGCGAGAAATCTTCCCAGTGATGATAATCGGCCAGTAGAATCTATTTGGCCAAACCGATTTCGTCGTGTTGTTGGTTCGTCATCCCTGGTAGTTTTCTTGAAGGTTTGATGGAATATCAAGGTCGTTTCCGGTAAGGTTGAACCGTTTCAGAGCCGGAATCTTGGAACAAATGAAACCCGCCCGAAATAAGGAGGGTCCCATTAGCTGGGCAAGAACAACAAAGGTGGGTGGTCTCTTGAAAGAGAGTGGCGCATTTAAGCCACCCGCAAATCCCCAAGTCAGGCTCCGGTCCAAACCGTCCCGTGTTACAAATGGTACCCAACTGGCACAATATTTGAATAATTTTAATTAAAACAAAATCTTCTTGAGTATCTTCTATAATTTTTTTTCTCTTTAAATAAATCTCAATAAACAATTGTTTTTGTTCAAAATTTAAAAAAAATCCGCTCTATGAAATTTTTTTTACTACAAAATTTTATTGTTATATGTCCATGTTTGAATCTTCAACTGTATATAAATTGACCATTAAATGATTAGTATCTATATTTCGCTGGTGGTCCCCGTGGTTCTGTGGTTAGTGATGTCGGTCGGCTAGCTCTCCCTGACGGTTGTGATGTCGGGTTCGATTCCCGATCAGGTCGAGGATCTTTTCGAGCTGGAAATTTTCTCGACTCAGCACTGGGGCACGGTGTATCGTTGTACTTATCCTACACATGCAAAATGTGCCAAAAACAATATCGATAACGAATTCTCTCAACTAATCTTAGTTGATCGAGACCGCTATTAGCCCCCAGGCTAAGCGTGCGATATTGTTTTTATCTATATTTCGTTGCACACTCATTAGTTTAAGCTCTTGTTATTTTTTTAAGTGAATTATTGTATAGTTTAACCTATATTCTTGGTAATACTACATTATATGAACTTATTCTGGAAATGGACAAATTTCCCTACACTGAACATTTAAACTCAGAAGAAGTTGACTATAAGTTGAATATTCGTGGTCAACGGATCAGTAAATGAACTAGACCTGGCAGGCTAGCAAAGGTTATTAAGAACTTTATTCAAATCAGATATTAAAAACAGTAGAAACTATGCATCGCCACTCAATGTGTCTGAAGAGTTTTGTCACATTTCGCAATGGGTTGCAGATTTAAGCTCGTAAGATCACTGACTCGTATTGGGTTTGAACCAAGAATTGAGTCACGACTTTTATACTATTGGTATCGCGCTAAACGCTGCAATGCGGTAAGCGAAGACCAGAAAAAAATGAGAAGGGAATTAGTTCGTGGTATAGAAGATTGTAAGAGAGATAATAAGATTGCACTGCCAACTTCAATGTTCGAAGATCGCATTAACGAAATGTTAAATAATACAGAGGGAGCCGCAGGTGGAAATCTGCGTCCATCAATGGTGCAGGACGTTAATCCTGACAGTATTTCGAAGACACAGCAAAACATGGGTACTATCCCGAAGCAAAATGGACCACAGACAAGCATCCCTCAAACGGCAAATAGGTCGATAGATATCGAGTCAAAAGTAAACCAAATGGAGCATATGTTGCCGAACATAATACTGATGATGAGTGAAGCAGGTTCGAATGGTGGCAGACATCATCAAAGCCAATCGCACAGGGGGAATGTGCGGGATAAAAACTCACCCTCATGTGAAGAAGAGCAAGGGGGTCCGTCCCGAACTAATTTACATAGCAGAAAAACCAGGACCCACCGAAGAGCAACGAACGAAACCAGGCGTACAGTCAGCGAGAGCGACTCCGACGAAACGGGCAGTAACTTTTCATCTCAAACCAGTTTTGTACCAAGTGAGCGTTTACGAGAACGACACCGAAGGAGCCATGTTGACCAGCGCGGGCGCCAGCACGTGGCTGACAGAGACCAACAGTACCGCGTAGAAAAGTGGAAACTTAAGTTTTCGGGGGATCAGAGATCGATGAGTGTTGAAAATTTCCTCTATAAGCTGAATAAAATAGCTCAAAGAGAGGGGATCTCTGAAAGGCAGCTGTTGCGAGATGTGCACCTCCTACTAGAAGGGTCAGCATCTGATCGGTTTTTTACCTTCGCAGATGAGCTTGAAACATGGAAGGATTTTGAGCGACTGATTAAATACCGATTTGGTAATCCCAACCAAGACCAGGGAATACGCCAGAAAATTCAGGAACGAAAACAACAACGCGGCGAGTCATTCATTGCATTCGTCACCGAAATCGAGAAGTTGAACCGCATGTTGTCCAAACCACTGTCTCGAAATAGGAAGTTTGAAGTAATTTGGGATAACATGCGTCAACACTACCGATCAAAAATCTCCATCGTGGGAGTAAATGACTTACAGCAGCTCTCGAAACTTAATTACCGCATCGACGCGGCTGATCCAATGTTGCAACAAACATGGGAACCACAACCGAGAAGGGCAAAAATTAATGTTGAGCTAGAAAAAAGCGGATACGAATCAGATGAGTCAGTCGATATTAACGTAATAAGGTTTCGGCCTCCTAGGGACAGTAGAGACACACCAGGGCGATATCAGAA
The DNA here is from genome assembly GCF_029784165.1 of Wyeomyia smithii. Taxonomy (NCBI): domain Eukaryota; kingdom Metazoa; phylum Arthropoda; class Insecta; order Diptera; family Culicidae; genus Wyeomyia; species Wyeomyia smithii. The sequence goes on from NC_073695.1 coordinate 143,123,488, forward strand.
TCAGCAAGAGCAACAAGAAGGAATCATGAAGAGGAGCGACCAGCCTGAGAAGCGGGATGCAGAGCGACAAAGAAAAACGTGGATTTGCTGGAACTGCCAGCAAGAGGGACATAGCTGGACGACATATACCAAACCAAAAATTATTTTCTGCTATGGGTGCGGGAACCTAGGCAGAACGATTCGCTGTTGCGAACGGTGCTCAACTGCCATGCGGCCATCGACTCAAAATGAAAATCAGGAAAACTGTTAACGGGAAGACAGTCTGGGAATCCAACCATCCCGCAGAATAAACCGATACCCAAAAATACAAACACCGAAATTGACCCATTATTACGTATACACCAGATACGCATAAGTTCAAGTAAATGCTCCCATATAAGAGTAAAAGTCTTTGAAACGGAAGTGGAAGCTCTGCTCGATTCCGGAGCTGGTGTGAGCGTCGTAAACTCTACCGAACTCGCAGACCGATATGGTCTGAAAATCAGACCAGCAGCAATTCGCGTAAGCACTGCTGACGGTACCGAGTATAAATGCCTCGGATACCTAAATCTCCCGTTCACCTACAAACAGCAGACAAGGGTGATACCAACCATTATCGTCCCACAGTTATCTAGAACCCTCATTCTAGGTACTGACTTTTGGGATAAATTCGGTATAAAACCAATGATTGACGTAGGGAACGGACCGGAAAAAATCGATACAACGAGAACCGATGTCAATTCGATTTGTTGCTTCAACGTCGAGCCATCGGGAGAGCCAATAGACCTAGAGGAGATGGAACCAGATAAAACTCTGGACATTCCAACAATGGACACGCCGATAGAACCAATCCCAGAGACCGTCAAAACGGAACACACCCTTACAGACGTACAAAGGGCACAGCTAATCGATGCTATCAAATATTTTGAGTTTACAGGGCCGGATAGATTGGGCCGTACCAGTCTCATTCAGCATGAGATAGTTTTGCCAGAAGGCGCAAAACCTCGAAATCAGCCGGTATATAAGTGTTCGCCTTATGTACAGCAGGAAATTGACGCGGAAGTAGAGCGCTTCAAAAGTCTAGACGCAATCGAGGAGTGCTACAGCGAATGGACAAACCCGCTCGTCTCGATGAGAAAGTCAAACGGAAAGATTCGGGTCTGCCTGGACTCACGGCGAATAAACTCCATGACGGTGAAAAATGCTCATCCTATGCAAAACATGCATGATATCTTCCATCGGCTTGGCCGTGCAAAATTCTATTCGATAATTGATTTAAAAGACGCGTACTTTCAAATTCCCCTGAAAGAGGAAAGCAGAAATTACACCGCCTTTCGTACGTCGAAAGGACTGTTTCGATTTAAGGTGTGCCCCTTTGGGCTGACGAATGCGCCGTTCACAATGTGCCGACTGATGAACAAAGTCATAGGGTTTGACCTGCAACCTTTCGTCTTTGTTTATCTAGATGACATTGTGATTGCCACAGAAACCTTCGAAGAGCACCTCCGTCTTCTCAAACTCGTTGCAGACAGATTAAGAAAAGCTGATCTGACAATTTCATTAGAAAAATCACGCTTTTGCAGAAAGCAGGTGATGTACCTAGGATATTTATTAACGGATCAAGGGGTCGCTGTGGATCAAGTGAGGATTCAACCCATACTTAATTACAGCCGGCCGAAATCAGTAAATGATATTCGTAGACTGATGGGCTTGGCAGTTTTCTACCAAAGATTTATTTCAGGATACAGTAAAATAACTGCCCCCATCACCGACTTATTGAAAACGGCAAAGAAGAAATTCGTCTGGACACAAGAGGCAGAAGAAACCTTCAACGAGCTGAAGTCAGCTCTAGCGTCTCCGCCAGTGTTGGCAAACCCGGACTTTCAGAAACCGTTCGCCATAGAGTCGGACGCGTCAGAGCATGCAGTTGGGACAGCGCTAGTCCAAGAACACGATGGAGTGAATCGAGTTGTAGGCTACTTCAGCAAAAAACAAAGTTGTACCCAAAGAAGATACACAGTTGTTGAAAAAGAATGCCTGGGTGTCCTCTTGGCAATCGACAACTTCCGGCATATTGTCGAAGGAACGCGATTCAAAGTGGTGACGGATGCGAGAAGCTTGCTGTGGCTGTTGAAAAAGGGGCAGAATCAGGAAACTCTAAGCTACTTCGATGGGCCTTACGAGTTCAGTCCTACGACATCGAGCTCGAATATCGTAAGGAAAAAAACAATATCACAGCAGACTGTCTTTCGAGATCGATTGAGACGGTTAGCATATCGCAAACCGACCCAAGGTACAATGAGCTAGCTGCTCAGATACTCGCTGATCCTGTTAAGTTTTCCGTCTACCGAGTTGTCGACAGCACGATATGAAAATATGTGAAAGGCACTGGTCGAATGAGCGACCCTCGGTTTGCATGGAAACAGTTGCCAGAGCCTAGCAAAAGAAAGGGAAAAATAAAGCGGGAACACGATAAGGCACACTTTGGTTTTCAAAAAACGTTAACCTCGATAAAAGAACGGTACATTTGGCCAAAAATGAATGACAGGTGCGAAAACACTGTAGAGAATGTTTCCAGTGCCAGACGAGCAAGGCCGGAAACATAAACGTCACACCACCCATGGGCTCTCAAAAGCCCGTAGAATACCCGTGGCAATTTGTCACACTCGATTATATTGGGCCATTGCCCGCCTCTGGCAGGAACCGTTGGACTTGTCTGTTAGGTGCCGCAGATGTCTTCAGCAAATTTATATTAGTTCAGCCGTTCAGGGAAGCCAAAACTGGGCCTCTGACTGATTTTGTTGAAAACATGATATTCAATCTGTTCGGTGTTCCCGAGACAATATTAACCGATAATGGGACGCAATTTACGTCTAATGCATTTAAAGGACTCCTACAAGCTCACCACGTTAACCATGACGCCAGCATATCACCCACAGGTGAATAATACTGAACGCGTGAATCGAGTGATAACTACAGCCATAAGGGCAACGCTTAAAAAAACTCATAGTCACTGGGCATACGACGTCCAAAACATCGCAAATGCCATTCGAACCGCAGTCCATGACTCAACAAAGTACACCCCGTACTTTGTAGTATTCGGTAGAAACCAAGTATCGGACGGCAGAGAATATGCTCGAATTCGAGATAATTACACTCCCGAAAAAACAACAGAGAACGAGGTGAAAGGGAAAAGAGAAGAGCTGTATGAGGAAGTGAGAAAAAACTTAGCGGCAGCATGCAAACGCCACGAGAAAACTTATAACCTGCGCTCTAACATAAGTTGTCCGCGATATATTACTGGAGAAACAGTCCTTAAAAAGACCTTTGACCTATCAGACAAATCTAAGGGGGTTTGCAAAAAACTGGCCCCCAAGTACGAACCTTGCGTAGTCAGGAAAGTTCTTGGTTCACACACCTACAAACTCGAAGACGAACATGGGAAGAGAGTAGGAGTTTTCTTCGCTGACCAGCTGAAGAAAATGATTCCCGTTTCTTCTCATCTAAACATTTAAGTAGACTAACAGCTATGAACCTTTTTAAGCGACCACCGATTATGATGAGAAGATTCACCTGCGGGGAAATTTTAACTAATGGGTGTTAAATAAAAAATGAGAATTTTTTCAATCACATATAAAAAAAATTTTTTTTTTCATCGATTTAAGTATTTTTTATTAATAACATAATGTATTTTCTTCAAAAAAATATCAGTGAATGTTTGAGTAAGGGCCGTGGTCTGCTGTTCACGCAACTTTGTTGCGATGCTCTCACAAGAACGTTGTACGGCACTTACGTCCATTTTCCGGATACAATTCCGGACTCTTGTAGTCAGTTGCTTCGTATCCTTGGCCCTCCAGTTGTTTTTATATACTAGGGCACTGAGTGAGCCAAAGAAATCCTCTATTGGGCGGCACTGGGGCAAGTTTGTTGGGTTACGATCTTTCGGCACGAACGGTATCTTTTTCTCCTCAAGACACGCCAGCGTCTTCTTGGCGTAATGGGAAGACGCCTTGTCTGGCCAGAAGACGTACTTCCCATCCGCGTGATGCTCGTTCAGGAACGGCAGCAGGATTTTATCGAGGCACTCTTCTTGATAGATTTGTTGGTTGATTGCCAGACCGCTCGGCTTAAACCAAGGCATTGAAATGCCCCGGTCGGAAATGGCGATGTACAACATAACCTTTTTTTCAAACTTGTGCTTGAACTTGTATTTCACATCAGGCGGTGTGGATGACTTGTCGCTGGAGTAGTAATTATCATTTCCTGGAATATGCGTTTTGGACAGCGGAAAATAGCTTTCGTCGTCCAGAACGAAAGACGTCTCGCGGTATTTTTTGGTCATCCACCGACACTGTGTTTTAACCGTCTCAATCTGCTCCTCCGTGTACTCCGGCGACCTCGTCTTCTTCCTGCAGACGATTCCTTCCATCTTGATGGTCCGATGGATCAATACGTGGGAGCAGCCATATTTCCGACCGGCGTCACGCAGGCTGGTTGCGTCCTTGTTGTCAAACAGCTTCTTTAACGATGTCTTCCTCTGCTTCGTCATTATCGTCACCGGACGACCACTTCCAACCTTCCGCTCTACGTTCAGGGAACCCAGGATACGATATACCGTACTGACAGGTACATTTTCTTCCTTAAAATGTGTCACCGTGAACTTTTTTCCTTGCTGGAAATGCGTTTCGTAGAACCGTACAATGCGTTCACGAAGCACGTGCTGTTTCGACGCCATCTTTGCTTTGACTAAATTCAAACTAGCAAAACCAAACACGCCTACTGTTTCTAGGGAGCCCAAAGAGCAATTTTCTTGGAGAAAGAAAATTTTACGCTCTGTATTTGAGTTACTGAAAGGTATTGAAAAAATTCTCATTTTTTATTTAACACCCGTTAGCACTCAGCGGTAGCTTTGGGAAATAACCGAATCTCCACGGAAGAATGTGAGGATTCGTAGAAGTATAGCGGTTCAATGCCTAACTGAAACAGGGCTATGACCTGTCAAAAGTAGTAGCATTGCTATGAATCATAAAGCGAGCCCGTCGTTGATGTTGTGGTAGAACTCCCGTGTGAGCACCAACAATCCCAAAGAAAACAGTTGAGAGGCTAGACATTTCAGCATAGTATGGGGAGAACGAGATCGCAAACTCCAACTTGCATAATGTAAATAGAATATGTAAATATTACAGTTAGTTAGTTAGTTGTTTGATTACTACAATCCGTCCTATTCTTACTACTATAATTAGTTTTAAATTTAAGATTAGTTTTTTTTCTCTTCTTTACCGACAATGAGGTGGTTGCAATTTGTCATTCGTAGCACTAGTTTTTCCTTCTTCATATATTTATATATAATATATATATATATATATATATATATATATATATATATATATATATATATATATATATATATATATATATATATATAAAACTTCAGTTGTAGGGATTTGGTCCCTTTCATGTATCTATATATATATATATATATATATATATATATATATATATATATATATATATATATATATATATATATATATATATATATATATATATATATATATATATATATATATATATATATATATATATATATATATATATATATATATATATATATATATATATATATATATATATATATATATATATATATATATATATATATATATATATATATATATATATATATATATATATATATATATATATATATATATATATATATATATATATATATATATATATATATATATATATATATATATATACATATATATATACATATATATATATATATATATATATATATATATATATATATATATATATAGATACATGAAAGGGACCAAATCCCTACAACTGAAGTTTTGTCGCGCACCGGGCACATCAGTGTTGACTGGATATGCAGACGCAGACTGGGCAGTGCAGATCGCAAATCTATAAGCGGCTTTCTTTTCAAAGTCTACGGTTGCACTGTCAGTTGGGCAAGCAGAAAACAACAAACTGTGGCTTCGTCATCAAGTGAAGCAGAGTACGTGGCTTTAAGCGCAGGGGCATCCGAAGGAATCTGGCTGAAAGGCATTTTGGAGGATCTAGGTGTACTGCAAGCTGATGAACCATTTACCTTGTTTGAGGACAACCATGGATGCATTGCTATGTCAAATAACACAGAATGTAAACGTGCCAAACACATTGATATAAAGCACCACTTTTTACGGGATCATGTGATGGCTGGAACATTCCAAGTTAAAGCAATAGGAACTCACGGACAATTAGCAGATACATTCCCGAAGGCACTCGAACCTGGACGATTCCGTGAGATGAGGTCGTTGATAGGATTGGCTGATTAAGAGGGGGTGTTGAAGTTGGAAGTTGTAATCATAGTAGGTAATCCTAGTAACAAGTTTGTTAGATTCCATCAACAAGTGAAAATTTCAATCATTCGTTAATAAACTCTCGTCCTATAAAGACGCAAGTTCTTCCCAATTCAAACCACTGTTTTAATTCTTCCACATACCAAGACTTTTATTTTTTGCAATGTTGCTAGTTCTTCAAAATTCTGGAATGGCTGTCAGATTGACGGAAATTCAATCGGCCAAACTTTAACTCTAGGCCTTTACGCTACCGTTGCTAAACAACCTGCATGTTCATCATTATGTACTTGTAATAATGTAAGTATGTTCTTTTCACTCCCTTTGGTATTGCAAATTTTTTCCCAACTTAGATTCAAGTGATTTTAATTTCGTACTGTCTTAAATTCGCACATGACTTCGAGCAGGGACACCAAATGCATTTAGCTGCATTTGTCTCATACTTAGTATTTATTCGTATTGATTCTGCAGATACCAATTTCACTCTTACGACTCGCCGTCGTGCAACTTTTGAGGAAATAATAATAATGAAATTTTGGATTTTTCTCCTAAATGTCATTTAACAAAAAATGTGGGTGCATCTACGTGTAGCAGATACAGCGAATGTTAGAAATTAAGCTAATACTTGCAACAGTGTAAAACGATTTGAATCGTTATTCGAGCAAATGGCACTCGACTTTAATCGGAAGCAATCGGTAACGATCGACGTCCGCGACTCATTCTGTTGGTAATAATTGAGAACATCATATGTGCAATGGATCAAGGTGAACGTCACGACAATGGCGCAGCAAACGATGCTCCCAACCGGTGAGTGTTTTGAGGCTAAATTCAGCTTGAAATTGAGGAGGTCTTACGAGATCGGTAAGCCTATGCATTTGTTTTATCGATTTGGTCCTATTAGAAAGAAAAAAAAGAGAACAAAATAAAACTAATTCTGAATAATAGCAATATGGACAGTGAGTTGAATGTTTAAAAGGAGGTAGACATCTTGGAATATGAAAACAACGAGACAAAAAAAACGTGATGGTCTCATGGCACACAGATATACAAAAAAAAGTGTTAATGGAGTTTTGAAAAAAAAAAATGATGGAAAAATATTACAAAAAAAATGGTTGGAACCACGAATAAAAAAGGTCTCATGGCAAGATACCCAAAAAAGAGAGCCAACAAATTTCAAGACATTCAAAAAAAAGTTAAACAAACAAAAAAAATTTTTATTTGCAGAAAAAAATAAGATGAGTTCTAAACTGGAAATGGCGTTGAAAGAGCTTGCTGATGCAAAGGAATTATTTTCAGACTTGGAGCGAGCCCAAGAATCTATAAAAGCCCTTCAAACAAGCTTGAGTTCCACTAAAAATAACGTTTCCGAGACTGAAAGTGTCGAGTTTGATAGCAATTTGGGCGCCTCCAGTGCAAAGCGCATGAGTGATGAAACAACCATAGAAATGTCGCGTCATTAGTAAATCAAATCTCTGTGTCTACCATAAATGTGCCGGAATGCAAATCAGCCGTTGAAGGAAATGAAATCGGGAAACTTGAGTTTCAAGCATGGTTGGACTTGCTAAAGATACAATAACTGGTGGCTGGTGTGAACGACGAAGCCACGAAGCTACTAGAAATATATAGAAACACGAAGTATTCCGACGAAAATCGTTGCAATCCTCAATTACAACGATTAGCTCACTTTATATAGGTAAGATAGGTGTAAGGTTAGATTAAGGTTTAATTTTAAATTCTTTTTTTTGTTTTTTTTTCTTGACAGGTAGGTTTATAATTTTTCTATAATTAAATTCACTTAACTGCGGAAGCAATTACAATCTTTTAATGAAATAAAACTTAAAATATATGTAATAGTGCTGCATGCTGCAACGCCGTAAACTGGCATTGATGACCCAGAAATCAGAAGAATCCGACCTATCCTTCATAATGCGGGTCGTTGCCACAGCGAGAATGTGCGAATTCGAAGAAGGCAAGGATTTTGAAGAGGCACAGTGGCATTGAAAATACTCAACCGTAAAGTTACACTAACAGATTTTTTCAATAAAGTCAGAGAAATACAAGCAGTTAATATTAATATTTACTCCTTAAACAAAAATAAACATAGCATGACTTTGCTTAGAGTCGAAAATAAGAAAAGTAACAATGTTTGTGACGCACGTCGATGTTGCTGCTGGTAGAGATGGCAACTCGCTGACACGTTTCTATCTCTCACACTGAGAAGTCATTCCGCCGTTGTTAAAGATAGAAATTAACTTTCACTGAGGGTGTTGAAACAATAGCCAGCTATAAATAATAGTCTCTACTGAGTAAATGTACGAAGTGCGAGAATTGGATAAGCGATACAAAACTTGATTCAGGAACTACGTCTTTAACGTTCTGCGGTGGGTACGAGTCCCACTATATTTTTCGTAGTTTCTACAATCATATTTTCACTTTTTTTCCCTTGTAGAAGACTGATTCACTGCGACCATTGTTTGATCTATTGTGGTATGCTTCACCTTACTCTAAGTGCGTGCGAACAGGTACATCACTATTTGGCGAGTTGATGTCCTTGCTACATTGCACATTTATCCCAGTTGGGCAACGCACTTCGTATGAAGTTTATTACCTCACCGTTGTTCTCACCGTTAATACCTGCGTTGTATTAATACTCGGCATTCGCAGAGTAGATGTTCTGAAGTTTCGCTTTCGATGCCACACAGGCGACATTTATTATCATCAAGTTTGCCTATCTTCTTGAGATGATACTTACTCGGACAGTGCCCTGTAATAAGACCTGTGAATGTCCTCAAGTCTTTCTCATTTAATATGAGCAGCACGAGGCTCTTCTCGCGATTTGGCTCTATGAATCTTTTCGATTGTCGTAATCCGCTTATGACATCCCAGTTTGCTTTGATGGTCGATTTTTCCCATTCACCGAGTTTAGCTTTTAGAGCGCTCGGGGATACTCCACAGAAAGGTTGTAACACGGGACGGTTTGGACCGGAGCCTGACTCTAGGATTTGCGGGTGGCTTAAATGTGCCACTCTCTTTCAAGAGACCACCCACCTTTGTTGTTCTTGCCCAGCTAATGAGACCCTCCTTATTTCGGGCAGGTTTTATTTGTTCCAAGATTCCGGCTCTGAAACGGTTCAACCTTACCGGAAATGACCTTGATATTCCATCAAACCTTCAAGAAAACTACCAGGGATGACGAACCAACAACACGACAACACGGTTTGGCCAAATAGATTCTACTGGCCGATTATCATCACTGGGGAGATTTCTCGCTTCTGCTGCCTTAGAACGCTTCAGACTTGAAGCCAACCTCGCTTGCTTCTCCAAGGCAAAGCGATTAAAATAAAATAAACCAAAAAATATCCGAACGTGAAATTGCCTCAAACCAGAAAAATAACTAAAATAGATTTCGATTGAAAAACTATATATTATAGCGGCATTTATATTTAGTGATTATAAGGGAAAAAAATTACATTATCATTTTTCCATTGCGTGGTTCGAACCTCTTTGTTCTCTTAGCTTCTAACTATCATGTCAGTGCTTTATCTACCTCGGCTATCGCCGCTATCTATTTTATGCTTTCTCAGAGCGCTATACAAACTCATTACTAACTATCTACTAAGCTTTTAAACGTGCGTGCGAAGACTGCAGCCATCGCATCGCTGACCTAGCTAGGATTTCGATTGGTCAGTTTTATCGGTTGAGCAAACGGCAAAGAAGAGTAGCCGTGCTATTTAAGCATTCTCCACGTGGCTTGAGTTAAGATCGGTACATTTAGTCGAAGCGGTACAAAAAAAACTAACCGACGACGACGGGTCTCGAACCCAGACGGGCCTCGAACCCTAGAGCTTTTAAGTTTTCGAATGAGGGGAGTTACCCTCTCTACCACCGGGTGATGTGGGTGGAGTTTAATATTTCGAATATCGATCATGCGCATGAATAAAATAATAAGGAACGTACTCACAACCATGGATTCTTTTACGTGCTTGGATTCCTCCTGTAGATTTCACTGATTTAGCCAGGTAAACGGTGATGACACTTCGGCGTGCTGCTCCCTGCCTAGCGCGTTGATGACGATCGGCGCTCTTCCGGCCGCATGGTAGCTAACCGGTAACTTCTCCTTAGAAAAACGGGATCTTGGGGTCTGAAGCGGGTCCAAACGTAGAGTTGGCGGTGCGTCGGGAATCTCCAGCGATGAACCTACACCACAAGCACGCATATCACAGATTTACGATTTTGCACATCGTTATCTTTAAGTTGAAAATTTTTTACCTTTGATACGATTCTTGCACGCACGATATTTGTCACGCACTCATTATATCTACTCTGGGAACTACTAACTACTCTGGGAAAAGAATCTATTATTAGTACTTCCCTAATATGAAACTTTTTCACGTGGTTTGAATACCTTTTCAACCACACCGCGGCGTACTAAAGAAAAACCGCTCCCACTTCTTTCACGATCCGAAAACAAGTGATCGAGAAATCTAAGGTTCCCTTAGATAAGAATATGGTCCTAGAAATCATCGTGAGCGGAATCACGTAATAATTCACGAAATTATTACGAAAGTTCCACCCGAACTCATTGGTGACGGGAGCCACCCCCCTAAAGTATCCCCAAGGTATTGATTTCCAACCTCCGAAGTTCGGGTATGACCGAACCGCTTCTCTTTGGAATCTCGAACAACTTCTGTCTCCCTAATTCTCATTGCTGCGAAAGGGGCGTCTCTATTCCCCTTAACTTCACCGTCGAACCAACCCGTCTGCGTGTTACAGTGGGCCCAAAGCTTAATCAAACTTTCAAACGCTCTGCGCGAGATAGCCAAAGATGCATACTCACTCTCTTGTTAAGGTGAGAACGAAGGAAGCTTTAATATTGAGCGAGCCAAATCTACAAGGGGTTGCTCAATGTAATATTTTTATTCGTAATTGTTAATAAAAAAATAACCAAAATTATGGTAATGCTACATCATTCCTTACTCGAAAATTTGATTGGCAGTGGAAAGCGAATTCGCTTATACAATACCAATCAAATTTTCGAAGGTTAAGACTTAGAATTATTCGAATATTCAACTGCCGGGGTCATATGTGTTCATCGTCAAAATTTGATTCATCCTCTATTTGCAGACTATGTCTGTAACTGACCATCGACGTTTCTCAACTCCGGTCTCCAGCAGCAGTATAAATATTAAATAAAATAGACAAAACTTAGAGTAAATTCTAATCCTACGTGAACAAAAAAAACTTCCCAACTCACTTGACCCAATCGACAAACAAAACTATTGAACTTAAATTCATGTTGGCATTGGCAGCTACAAACACTACCCAAATAAAAAAAAAACTTTGCAGAAATGTCTCAAATAATTCGCAATAAAAAAATACTAAAATTGCTCAAACAATAATGAAAGAAATATATTTTTAAACATCAGTATAAAAACTAATTCACTTCA
>NC_073695.1:143135781-143219060 GCF_029784165.1 Wyeomyia smithii
ATATATATATATATATATATATATATATATATATATATATATATATATATATATATATATATATATATATATATATATATATATATATATATATATATATATATATATATATATATATATATATATATATATATATATATATATATATATATATATATATATATATATATATATATATATATATATATATATATATATATATATATATTATATATATATATATATATATATATATATATATATATATATATATATATATATATATATATATATATATATATATATATATATATATATATATATATATATATATATATATATATATATATATATATATATATATATATATATAAATAGATATATATATAGTATATATATATATATATATATATATATATATATATATATATATATATATATATATCAGTCTATCCTTCTTCAATTATCGTTCACATGTACATAGTACCTTAAAAAAAATAATTACATTAGTAGCCGATTTAGATTAAAAAAAGAATACACTCAGTTTAGCTGGTGACATTGTTGACGTTGTACTTTTGAGCCTAACTTCTCGCAGTTTTTTTTTCCTCTATATGCTGGCTGGTGTGACGGCAGTCGGGTTTTTTTTCTCTTTTTCTCTAAATCCTGAGAGGTACCGTTATTTTAAAACAAGTCCTTCGGTCAGTAGTCCCATTATTTCCTTCCATATTACATCACAGTTCCTTGTTCCCACCATCCTATCCTATCCGCGTTTCTCCAGTAACCGTAGATTGAAGTTGGCCGTCGCAACAGCATTACCTAGAAGTAAAAACCAAAAAAAAAACATCTCTTCAACTTATATCGACCATTAACGACACTAATTCATACTCTCCTTATAGTTTGTGGACCAAGATCAAGCAATATTGATTGATCGTAAATAATTCCACTTCTCACAAACTAAACACTGCAGACGATTGGTGGCACTGACGGTTCACGGTTTTTTTTTTTTTTTTGACATTTGTTTATGGTATTGGCAAAAGAATGAGTCGGTAATCAAGTGAGAGTGAGCAGAATGCCCGAGGGGTGAATGAATGTTGAATTATGGGGTAGTTTAGTAATTTCCGTTAGGGAAAGGATTTCTCAAAAAATTTACATGTTCAAATAACGGTTGATATTATTCAGGATGATTAAGTAACCGGAACTTGAACATAGACACTACTTTAAAGAGAAGTTTGTTCAACTAATCGTTCCTCGATAAAAATCGCGGGTAAGAGAAAACAAAACGCTCTAGATTTATTTTGTTTTGGTTAGAAATATATGAAGTGAATTAGTTTTTATACTGATGTTTAAAAATATATTTCTTTCATTATTGTTTGAGCACTTTTAGTATTTTTTTATTGCGAATTATTTGAGACATTTCTGCAAAGTTTTTTTTTTTTTGGGTAGTGTTTGTAGCTGCCAAAGCCAACATGAATTTAAGTTCAATAGTTTTGTTTGTCGATTGGGTCAAGTGAGTTGGGAAGTTTTTTTTGTTCACGTAGGATTAGAATTTACTCTAAGTTTTGTCTATTTTATTTAATATTTATACTGCTGCTGGAGACCGGAGTTGAGAAACGTTGATGGTCAGTTACAGACATAGTCTGCAAATAGAGGATGAATCAAATTTTGACGATGAACACATATGACCCCGGCAGTTGAATATTCGAATAATTCTAAATCTTAACCTTCGAAAATTTGATTGGTATTGTATAAGCGAATTCGCTTTCCACTGCCAATCAAATTTTCGAGTAAGGAATGATGTAGCATTACCATAATTTTGGTTATTTATTAATTAACAATTACAAATAAAAATATTACATTGAGCAACCCCTTGTAGATTTGGCTCGCTCAATATTAAAGCTTCCTTCGTTCTCACCTTAACAAGAGAGTGAGTATGCATCTTTGGCTATCTCGCGCAGAGCGTTTGAAAGTTTGATTAAGCTTTGGGCCCACTGTAACACGCAGACGGGTTGGTTCGACGGTGAAGTTAAGGGGAATAGAGACGCCCCTTTCGCAGCAATGAGAATTAGGGAGACAGAAGTTGTTCGAGATTCCAAAGAGAAGCGGTTCGGTCATACCCGAACTTCAGAGGTTGGAAATCAATACCTTGGGGATACTTTAGGGGGGTGGCTCTCGTCACCAATGAGTTCGGGTGGAACTTTCGTAATAATTTCGTGAATTATTACGTAGTTCCACTCACAATGATTTCTAGGACCATATTCTTATCTGAGGGAACCTTAGATTTCTCGATCACTTGTTTTCGGATCGTGAAAGAAGTGGGAGCGGTTTTTCTTTAGTACGCCGCGGTGTGGTTGAAAAGGTATTCAAACCACGTGAAAAAGTTTCATATTAGGGAAGTACTAATAATAGATTCTTTTCCCAGAGTAGTTAGTAGTTCCCAGAGTAGATATAGTGAGTGCGTGACAAATATCGTGCGTGCAAGAATCGTATCAAAGGTAAAAAATTTTTAACTTAAAGATAACGATGTGCAAAATCGTAAATCTGTGATATGCGTGCTTGTGGGGTAGGTTCATCGCTGGAGATTCCCGACGCACCGCCAACTCTACGTTTGGACCCGCTTCAGACCCCAAGATCCCGTTTTTCTAAGGAGAAGTTACCGGTTAGCTACCATGCGGCCGGAAGAGCGCCGATCGTCATCAACGCGCTAGGCAGGGAGCAGCACGCCGAAGTGTCATCACCGTTTACCTGGCTAAATCAGTAAAATCTACAGGAGGAATCCAAGCACGTAAAAGAATCCATGGTTGTGAGTACGTTCCTTATTATTTTATTCCTGCGCATGATCGATATTCGAAATATTAAACTCCACCCACATCACCCGGTGGTAGAGAGGGTAACTCCCCTCATTCGAAAGCTTAAAAGCTCTAGGGTTCGAGGCCCGTCTGGGTTCGAGACCCGTCGTCGTCGGTTAGTTTTTTATTGTACCGCTTCGACTAAATGTACCGATCTTAACTCAAGCCACGTGGAGAATGCTTAAATAGCACGGCTACTCTTCTTTGCCGTTTGCTCAACCGATAAAACTGACCAATCGAAATCCTAGCTAGGTCAGCGATGCGATGGCTGCAGTCTTCGCACGCACGTTTAAAAGCTTAGTAGATAGTTAGTAATGAGTTTGTATAGCGCTCTGAGAAAGCATAAAATAGATAGCGGCGATAGCCGAGGTAGATAAAGCACTGACATGATAGTTAGAAGCTAAGAGAACAAAGAGGTTCGAACCACGCAATGGAAAAATGATAATGTAATTTTTTTCCCTTATAATCACTAAATATAAATGCCGCTATAATATATAGTTTTTCAATCGAAATCTATTTTAGTTATTTTTCTGGTTTGAGGCAATTTCACGTTCGGATATTTTTTGGCTTATTTTATTTTAATCGCTTTGCCTTGGAGAAGCAAGCGAGGTTGGCTTCAAGTCTGAAGCGTTCTAAGGCAGCAGAAGCGAGAAATCTCCCCAGTGATGATAATCGGCCAGTAGAATCTATTTGGCCAAACCGTGTTGTCGTGTTGTTGGTTCGTCATCTCTGGTAGTTTTCTTGAAGGTTTGATGGAATATCAAGGTCGTTTCCGGTAAGGTTGAACCGTTTCAGAGCCGGAATCTTGGAACAAATAAAACCCGCCCGAAATAAGGAGGGTCTCATTAGCTGGGCAAGAACAACAAAGGTGGGTGGTCTCTTGAAAGAGAGTGGCACATTTAAGCCACCCGCAAATCCCAGAGTCAGGCTCCGGTCCAAACCGTCCCGTGTTACAACCTTTCTGTGGAGTATCCCCGAGCGCTCTAAAAGCTAAACTCGGTGAATGGGAAAAATCGACCATCAAAGCAAACTGGGATGTCATAAGCGGATTACGACAATCGAAAAGATTCATAGAGCCAAATCGCGAGAAGAGCCTCGTGCTGCTCATATTAAATGAGAAAGACTTGAGGACATTCACAGGTCTTATTACAGGGCACTGTCCGAGTAAGTATCATCTCAAGAAGATAGGCAAACTTGATGATAATAAATGTCGCCTGTGTGGCATCGAAAGCGAAACTTCAGAACATCTACTCTGCGAATGCCGAGTATTAATACAACGCAGATTGCGTATCTTCGGTAAGGGACACATAGAACCTACCGAAATTTGGAGGGAAAGTCCTGGTGAGGTAATGAACTTCATACGAAGTGCGTTGCCCAACTGCGATAAATGTGCAATGTAGCAAGGACATCAACTCGCCAAATAGTGATGTACCTGTTCGCACGCACTTAGAGTAAGGTGAAGCATACCACAATAGATCAAACAATGGTCGCAGTGAATCAGTCTTCTACAAGGGAAAAAAACTGAAAATATGATTGTAGAAACTACGAAAAATATAGTGGGACTCGTACCCACCGCAGAACGTTAAAGACGTAGTTCCTGAATCAAGTTTTGTATCGCTTATCCAATTCTCGCACTTCGTACATTTACTCAGTAGAGACTATTATTTATAGCTGGCTATTGTTTCAACACCCTCAGTGAAAGTTAATTTCTATCTTTAACAACGGCGGAATGACTTCTCAGTGTGAGAGATAGAAACGTGTCAGCGAGTTGCCATCTCTACCAGCAGCAACATCGACGTGCGTCACAAACATTGTTTCTTTTCTTATTTTCGACTCTAAGCAAAGTCATGCTATGTTTATTTTTGTTTAAGGAGTAAATATTAATATTAACTGCTTGTATTTCTCTGACTTTATTGAAAAAATCTGTTAGTGTAACTTTACGGTTGAGTATTTTCAATGCCACTGTGCCTCTTCAAAATCCTTGCCTTCTTCGAATTCGCACATTCTCGCTGTGGCACCGACCCGCATTATGAAGGATAGGTCGGATTCTTCTGATTTCTGGGTCATCAATGCCAGTTTACGGCGTTGCAGCATGCAGCACTATTACATATATTTTAAGTTTTATTTCATTAAAAGATTGTAATTGCTTCCGCAGTTAAGTGAATTTAATTATAGAAAAATTATAAACCTACCTGTCAAGAAAAAAAAACAAAAAAAGAGAATTTAAAATTAAACCTTAATCTAACCTTACACCTATCTTACTGACTATAAAGTGAGCTAATCGTTGTAATTGAGGATTGCAACGATTTTCGTCGGAATACTTCGTGTTTCTATATATTTCTAGTAGCTTGGCTCCTTCCTTGACCCTAAATATAATAAACTGGGTGGCTTCGTCGTTCACACCAGCCACCAGTTATTGTATCTTTAGCAAGTCCAACCATGCTTGAAACTCAAGTTTCCCGATTTCATTTCCTTCAACGGCTGATTTGCATTCCGGCACATTTATGGTAGACACAGAGATTTGATTTACTAATGACGCGACATTTCTATGGTTGTTTCATCACTCATGCGCTTTGCACTGGAGGCGCCCAAATTGCTATCAAACTCGACACTTTCAGTCTCGGAAACGTTATTTTTAGTGGAACTCAAGCTTGTTTGAAGGGCTTTTATAGATTCTTGGGCTCGCTCCAAGTCTGAAAATAATTCCTTTGCATCAGCAAGCTCTTTCAACGCCATTTCCAGTTTAGAACTCATCTTATTTTTTTCTGCAAATAAAAAATTTTTTTGTTTGTTAAACTTTTTTTTGAATGTCTTGAAATTTGTTGGCTCTCTTTTTTGGGTATCTTGCCATGAGACCTTTTTTATTCGTGGTTCCAACCATTTTTTTTGTAATATTTTTCCATCATTTTTTTTTCAAAACTCCATTAACACTTTTTTTTGTATATCTGTGTGCCATGAGACCATCACGTTTTTTTTTTGTCTCATTGTTTTCATATTCCAAGATGTCTACCTCCTTTTAAACATTCAACTCACTGTCCATATTGCTATTATTCAGAATTAGTTTTATTTTGTTCTCTTTTTTTTCTTTTTAATAGGACCAAATCGATAAAACAAATGCATAGGCGTACCGATCTCGAAAGACCTCCTCAATTTCAAGCTGAATTTAGCCTCAAAACACTCACCGGTTGGGAGCATCGTTTGCTGCGCCATTGTCGTGACGTTCACCTTGATCCATTGCACATATGATGTTCTCAATTATTACCAACAGAATGAGTCGCGGACGTCGATCGTTACCGATTGCTTCCGATTAAAGTCGAGTGCCATTTGCTCGAATAACGATTCAAATCGTTTTACACTGTTGCAAGTATTAGCTTAATTTCTAACATTCGCTGTATCTGCTACACGTAGATGCACCCACATTTTTTGTTAAATGACATTTAGGAGAAAAATCCAAAATTTCATTATTATTATTTCCTCAAAAGTTGCACGACGGCGAGTCGTAAGAGTGAAATTGGTATCTGCAGAATCAATACGAATAAATACCAAGTAGAGACAAATGCAGCTAAATGCATTTGGTGTCCCTGCTCGAAGTCATGTGCAAATTTAAGACAGTACGAAATTAAAATCACGTGAATCCAAGTTGGGAAAAAATTTGCAATACCAAAGGGAGTGGAAAGAACATACTTACATTATTACAAGTACATAATGATGAACATGCAGGTTGTTTAGCAACGGTAGCGTAAAGGCCTAGAGTTAAAGTTTGGCCGATTGAATTTCCGTCAATCTGGCAGCCATTCCAGAATTTTGAAGAACTAGCAACATTGCAAAAAATAAAAGTCTTGGCATGTGGAAGAATTAAAACAGAGGTTTGAATTGCGAAGAACTTGCGTCTTTATAGGACGAGAGTTTAGTAACGAATGATTGAAATTTTCACTTGTTGATGGAATCTAACAAACTTGTTACTAGGATTACCTACTATGATTACAACTTCCAACTTCAACACCCCCTCTTAATCAGCCAATCCTATCAACGACCTCATCTCACGGAATCGTCCAGGTTCGAGTGCTTCGGGAATGTATCTGCTAATTGTCCGTGAGTTCCTATTGCTTTAACTTGGAATGTTCCAGCCATCACATGATCCCGTAAAAAGTGGTGCTTTATATCAATGTGTTTGGCACGTTTACATTCTGTGTTATTTGACATAGCAATGCATCCATGGTTGTCCTCAAACAAGGTAAATGGTTCATCAGCTTGCAGTACACCTAGATCCTCCAAAATGCCTTTCAGCCAGATTCCTTCGGATGCCCCTGCGCTTAAAGCCACGTACTCTGCTTCACTTGATGACGAAGCCACAGTTTGTTGTTTTCTGCTTGCCCAGCTGACAGTGCAACCGTAGACTTTGAAAAGAAAGCCGCTTATAGATTTGCGATCTGCACTGCCCAGTCTGCGTCTGCATATCCAGTCAACACTGATGGGCCCGGTGCGCGACAAAACTTCAGTTGTAGCGATTTGGTCCCTTTCATGTATCTAACGATTTTCTTTAGAGCTTGCCAGTTACTATCAGTGGGATGTTGCTGGCACCTTTCCATTTGACCAATAGCATAACAAATGTCGGGTCTGACGCACAACATGATGTACATCATGCTACCCAACAGTTCTTGATAGGGTTGATTCGTGTCACAGCTTGACTAAGGAAACACGAAACCTTTTTCAATAAGTAACTTTACAGGGTTGCACTCCTCCATACCGAATTTCGCCAAAAGCTTGTCAATGGCTGCTTCCATTGAAAGTGTCAAAAATCCTTCATCTCGGTTTTTTCAATTCGAATACCAAGAAAATGCCTTACTTCTCCGCAATCTGACATCTCAAATTTCAACGACAGGGTTTTCTTTAGCTGCTCTATAATACTGATGTTGTTTCCCATAACGAGTATATCGTCAACGTACACAATGACGTAGAGTACTCCGTCTTTGCTGATCCTAGTGTACAAACAGTAATCATGTTTGGAACGAACGAACTTGTTCTCCTACAGCAGCCGGTTGAGCTTTTCGTTCCATCATCTAGGGCTCTACATGAGTCTGTACAGCGACTTTTCTAGTTTGCATACTACGTTGGTCGGGGCTTTCACTCCTTTTGGAACTGCCATATTTACATCTTCTTTCAAGTCTCCATACATTGGCTTAAATCATGCTAAAACTATGCTAGAATCAAAATCTACATCGCTCAAGTACTGATCTAAACTCAAAATTCGTTTAAATCTATTTTTACCGAACAACTTTCTTGCTCAAAAAAAAAACATTTTTCGTTTATTATAACGATGCTCGTTTTTGTTTTTAATTTCGAGGCTTTGTAAACTAGTAGAAGTTACCTATGATCGATATCGTGTTTTATATTTGTAGTATAGAGGTCGCTGCATCAAGTTTCGACCGTTATAGCGTCTCTACAGCACGTGTTTACTCACGATTTCCATTTGTTTAGTAGATCAGCCGTTCTCGTTATGTACGTTCTTCGTTTGAGTTTTTCGTTACTTTTTAACTGTGAGTTATACTCAAAAGTACTTAAATATGAGTGACAAGTTTGATTTTTGCGTGGGATCGGACGCCAACTGCGTCAAAGTCACTGAGCGTCGCATGTCTGATACCACGAAAGAGCGTTGGCGCAGCCTTAGATCAGATAATATAAAAGGAAGAAGAGGAAGATAAAGGCCAGAAAGGACAACTTTACGGCACAACTTTATTAGGGGCTTTACTGTTGCGATTCTTAAGATTTATAGCAATTTGAAACTTTAAACGCGTTTTTCTCAAAACCATGTTTTCAAAATCGGCGAGCAGTAGAACTCAAAAAGTTCACATCCGATTGACTTGAAATTTTAATTGTAGCTTCTTCATTAGATTATCTAGTGAAGTACACACGATTTTGGCGATTGATCAACAGCAACTAAAGTTATAAACAATCAAAGTCGATTTTTATTGTCGAAACAGATTTTTTTTTTCAAACCGTTGCCATTTTGCGAAGAAAAATTCTAAAAATATAATCATGTGTACTTCACTAGATAATGAAAAAATTTTTGTTTTGGTTATAGGTGGAGTTGGGCACGACTTCTACTGCTCGCCGCGGAACAATTTAAAAAAAAAAGCGGTTCACGGCAATCGCTGCACAGTCGCCATTTTGTAACAAAAATAGCAATAAAAATATTTTTTCTATTCTGCAAGAGTTGCTCAATCCAATGATATATTACTTATATACCTTACATCTCAAATGTCCTGTAAAAACCCAAATTAATCCACCTAGTGGTGAGACCCAGCCTTTCTCAATCCAACTTATTATTTGTTCGAATAGAATTACACAACACTCCCATTTAAAAAAAACCCACCTTGAAAATTTCTGCTGGATTTATTTTCCACTTTGAATAACGAATTTCTGGTAGCCAACAGCACAATTATATCGACCATTCAAAACCTAACATTCACACACATATGAGCGTACATTAACACTTACACATGCAAATACCACGAAACAAATATGTTCCATATACATCACGCGAAAAATCCACTGCAAACTTATTCTATTGCTCACCCCTAACTACACACACTGCTGTGCAAGCATTGTTTATGCGACTGAAAGGAATTTCTCATCACACACAGGAGAGTCAGCTGGCGCTGATAACACTTATAGACCTGTGTGATCGAGACCAAAGCCAGTCTGAGTCATGCCTGCGAGTGCAACACAACAACGGAAGGTGCTCCGCAGGGCTAAATTTTTCGAATTAATTTCTATCTTTAATAACGGCTTTTACCCGTTAACATTCAAGTTCATTAAAGGCAGACAGTCTGTGAAGTCGGGGAAGCGAAAAAAGCGAACTGGAAATATGATACAGATTTGGAAAAGCATACTGCATCCAGACGGGACTTGAACCCGCAGTCTCCCTGACTACTTCACTGGTTGCCGGAATACTTCCTAAAATGGCCAAATTCTGCCTAATCAGGTTATAGTACAACATCAAATTTGAAAAATGTTGTAGTCACATCTTTTGATCGTTGCTATAGCTTAAACAGTCTCCGAGCCACTTTTCTTTCCATAGCTTTTAAACCACATGCTTAAACATTATGATGGTTTTAAAGACAAGTTTATTTGGTCCAGTAGCGTAGCTAGGGGGGTGTGGTTGGTGCGGTCCGCACCAGGCCCACCACTCAAAGGGGCCCCAAAATCTTGCAAACACCGAACCGGTCAACATGTCCATCTGAACTCAACCTCATGTATTTGTGCTCGCCACTCTGCTCGCGTTGTCCACACGGACAGAGTAAACGTGAGACCGATGTTCATTTTTAACATGATTTGTGATTCAACTGACGCCGAAGTTGAATGTTTTCCGATCGCAGAAAACATTCGATGCAACGTGGAAACACGTAGCAAGGGAGTGATTTTTTGTGATGCTGAAAACGCTGTCTAGGGTATTTGTTTAATTATTCATCTCATTAGGCCGACGTTCACGAAGAATGCATGAGGTAAACACCAGATTTACACGAAATCGTTGAACAAATAAACAAAATATGATTACATGCTCTCATAGAATCGCCCATCAATGGAAATTTGGTAAACTTAGTTAGTTTTATCCTGAATTTTGTAAAACAAACCATTTTTCACAACACTCCCATACTCATCTTAAAACCTAAACCTTGAATTGAAGTTCGGTTAGCATTTTATTCGTACTTTCAATCAGCACGAAAGTTCATGAGAAGCTGCATGCTCCTCTACTTTGGAGCCTTCAAGTTCACATAAAGTTTACACGTCTGTTAGCATTTTATCCGTACTTTTAATCGGGACGAAAGTTCGGTAGAAGTCTATGTCGTACTTCATTCCCACTTTAAAGTTCATCTTAAGTTCTGACTGACGCTTTGCTTGCATTTGGTGAGAGTGAAGTTTTCAGATGTAAAGTTTTAATTCGTGCTTCAGAATTAATAACAAAAACGAGTTTTTCAAAAACTATAATGAAAATTGATTTATTTATTTTATTTTATTATCATCGGATAAAACTTTTATCGAAATTGGAAAAGGAAAACAAAGCTATTACTCCAATAGGTAATATCAGCGTGCATAAAGGCTTTTCGCTATATAAACATTGTTATTTGTTTCCTCACAGTAAATCTATCATGCACTCTGGTATCCAAGAATGGGCAGCTCAAAAAGGAAATTGAACCGAAAGTGAGCTGTGAATTCCTGTTAGAAGAAGATTTACACTTGTTTGGACGTGATGTTCTCATCCCTGAGCATTCATATATATTTTAAGTTCTCTTTACGCTCGGCTACAGCATGATGTGGCCGGTTTTGGAGGTCCGAATCCATTTTTCAGGCACGAGAGCGAAAGCGCAGCGTGAGTTCTTTATGTTCCAAGGCGTTGGTCGTTTCGACCACGGCTAATGGCATATCTGATGACCGAAAAAAATTAATCGATTTTGAAAATTTAGCAGATTTTGTATATATTGCTTACCAGAATAATTTTTAATAAACGCTTGAAACGAAAATATTGCCTACACAACTTATTTCATTTATATCACCAACAAACTGCATCAAAATCAAAACAAACTAGAGAACTGTCAGACGTAAGTTCACATTTCGTTCCGCGTGTACTTTTTCTAAAACTTGAAAATTCGGAAAAAGTTCCGCGGCAGCCTTTTCTGAACCTCAGAGTTCACATAAAATTACGCGTGTACCCTATCTGAACCTCCAAGCTGAAAGAGAGAACCGGTATGTTCCTAGCTTTGAGCATGTAGGTAACAGAGAGAAATCAGCACATCGAGTAAAATTGACGCTGACCTCATATAACGGGAACGGAGCAGTGGTATGAATCTAGGCTCCAAAGCGGGAAGACTCGAGTTCGAATCTGGTGTGGTGGTAAGTTGCAAAAAATCATGAAATATAATAATAAATAAAGCCAGGCAAATTATTCTTCTGATCTAGAATTCCTCCAGTACATTAAAGTGACCAGACGTCCCGCATTTCGCGGGACAGTCCCGCGTTTTAACAAAATGTCCCGCGTAGAAAAACGTCCCGCGAAATGTCCCGCGTTCATCTTAAGTGTAATACGCGCCTTTGAAAAGTTCCGCGGTTTCAAAATATTGAACCACCAGATGTCTCATATTTTCTATGAGACGCATATAGGAGTCCTTTAAGTAAAAACCTGATCAAAAGTCAAAAAAGCAAAAGTTTATTAACCATGATCTGAATGGTCTTATTATGAAGTGTGATACCTACTGAATCTTTTGAAAAGTCATGAGCGTCCAGAAGTATTGTTAACCTTTGCTACAGCTGGTTGAAATCGATAAAATTTTAGTTGTCTGTTGATGCATTCGATGCTCCCGTACTGTTCACTGTTTTTCAAAACAATCAAGTGCAACGTAGTGTTTTATGTAATAAATGAGTGTTTTGAGACATTTTCAACAGGTTGCTAATGGATTTGGATCCTTTGATTATGAGCTCTAGGCCAAAATCCAAAAAAAAACGGCCATTCTTTTTCGTCTGAAGCAATGCAAATGTTGCGAGTGAAATGTTCGTACACGGACAATGATGATCAAACTAAGGACTCTTCAGACTCTTTTGAGTACTCAGATTGATTAATGAACGAATAATAGTTATGTTTCATTCATAATGGTTCAGTCATTTATTGTCGACAAAAAAAATTACATTGAATCTGAACTAGGGTATGTTTATTTTTTTTTATGTTTATGTAGGGAACATATTCTAAGCAGCTTTAGGAACCGCCCGTGTATTCAGACGAAATACTCGAAATGTGTTGGGTGAAACTCAAACAGTAGTATATCAATCTGTTTTCTATCGTTTTCTCTGTCAGAACTTGTTTTCAGATTGTAAAACTAAGTTAGCAAACTTTAACAATCATCAATCAAAGTTACCATTCGAGGGACACTATTCCAATCACCCCGAATCTATTTTAAGCAGTTTTCATCTGTTTTGCAGGCGTTTTTTTCAGCACCCGAGTGGCTCCTGAATGGCTGCAATATAGGTCGATTTGTTTCAATTGCAATAGTTCACTGATTTCTTTGTGATTAACGGTATTTCTTATATTCGTAAGACAGCTAGACAATCAAAGTTTTCGTTTCCATAATTGAAATTGTCGATATTGATCAAAGTGCAAGAGTTTGAGGCCTGTTTTCTTCGACTGATTCAAATAGGCGCTACTGCTTAAGCCGTTTCCTACCCTACATCATCTGAATAGTAACAAATTAATCAAAGATGAATTATTCCATGAAAATTTTCAGTCACAACTAATAATTATATAATATTTTCGATTCATGATACATTTTTAGTCCGAAAAACCTTCAAAATAATTCTGACCAGGTTTGATGTTCAAAGTGCTCCACTGTGGCACGGTTGTCGGTATCGAACTTTTAAATGCCAAATGTCTTAAAAATACATGAAACGTTGGGATCTGGTGTTATCCTGATAAAACGACTTCGTGGGACTTAGAAATTCCCGAGTTGGGCCAACGGATAGTTTTCCAGCCCAAAAATTTCCTCGAAAAAAGCCCAGAAAGTCAATTTTTCGATTTTTTAGATAACATCAGTTCCTGCTGTTTTTGCATTTTTAAAACATTTGACATTAAAAAATTCGATACCGACAACCGTCCCAGTTACAGTTTGATATCGAAATGAACATTTTATGAACTTTATCAGTTAAAATAGGGAAACTTGGGCCGCTTTGAGGCATAACTTTTCGAAGTCCAATTGTGTTGTATGAGAAAATTGTTCAAGAAAATTGTTCATACGAATCTTTTGAATCTTACTGCACAACGAAATTCAAACATCAAATTTTTCCCATACAAGTCAAGTCATTGCCACCCTACTACAGTGACATGCGTTCGTTTAGACGCACCATGTTTTTCATAGATTTTTCTTTCAAAACTATTTGGATTTTGAATGTCATCACCTCCCCATGCCATAACCGTTCCTCCCCCAAAATTTCGCTCGGATCGAGTGACATTAAAATCTACAATGATCATCTCGAAGAAAAGTATTCAAACCAAACCACACAACCCTCTCCCCCTCGTCTAAGAATTGAATTGGTGTCCCGCGCTTAAGCCCTAACTGTCTGGTCACTTTACAGTACATGCTAAATGATAAGTTAGAAAAAAAACGAAAAATAAAAAATACTCAAGTTGTTTTTTATTTTGAGTTTTTTGAAGTTTATTCATCACTCATACATCATTCATCAAATACGAACTTGAAAGTACGGTTAATTACTTAAAAATTGAGCTGAATAGAATTCATGATCGTTAGTTCGGCTGATTAGACTATAAAATCTACTTTTAACCGAACTTTTGGTTACTTGGGTAGAGTAATGGGTAGATTTCGTTTTCTTGGTTAGATGATCGAAATAAATGAGTTTTTCAGTGTAGATGCCCGACTATAATAACAAATTCAGAGATTTTAGGTAAGTTTTTGAGGTTTATACTTCATGAGATATCAGAAGTGAACTAATGAGAATCCATTCCATGGATTAGTTGATTGGTTAAGTTAGAGAATATGCGTTTTTTTCTAGTTTTCAATTGAGTTTTCAATTGAGTTTTCTTTTTATGATTATGGACTGAGATGAATAATGGAACAGTTCCCTTATCTGTGTTGCTGTGTTTCTAACATGAAACAGAGCGAGGGAAATAATCCGCGTTCGCGCGTGACTATGTAATTTCTGATTTTGCCAATTAAAAAGCACGGAAAGTGAGTAGTATAAAAGTAGTAGTATAAAAAACTAAATTTTTTGTTTGTCTCAATTACGTTCATGTAAGAAAAAACTGCTCGGTCATTTTCATTGGGGGCCCACATTTTTGTTACCGCACCAGGCCCACCAAACCATAGCTATACCACTGATTTGGTCCATTGAATCCAACTATGTTCAGCTTCAGATCGGTTGTGTAGTTTCTGTGGTACCTAGTTTTGTGATTTTTACAATTAGATACATACCGGACAAAGTAAAAGTCCGATAACAGTGTTTTTTTTTTAGTTTAAAATAGTTTATTTGACACGGCATCACCTTAGCAGGAAAAAGAGGGAGGCGCTTTTTTTAATTCTCGCGGCCGACTACGAGCTAGTGAGGATTTTAGGTGAGAGAAGAGGAAATATAATTTTGAGTTAAAACTATTTTGGAACTTCAAAATCTTTTTGTTTTTCAACTGGTAGAGCAATAATATTTTGTTTGTTGTTGGCTTGAAATATTTGAGTAAGCATAGATGAAGGCGCTTTGTATCCGTGTCGTCAGTATAGTATATCTGTATCCGTAATCTGACAAAAAGACAAAAGAATTTCAAATTTTAATGTCAGCATTTTTAAGAAAGCAGTATAGCTGTTTCATGTACTGCAGGTCACCGCTTCCCAGAATATCTCTAACGGGTACGTTCGGTTGTTTTCCTCGGGCTCGAAGGGAATCTATCAGCTCGGACCTAACACCACAGAATTCGGTACACGACCAAACAACATGCTCGATGTCATGGTATCAGATAACGGTGTAATTAAATAAGATTTTATTGCCTAACTAGATCTTCTATTTGAGACTTATTTAGTGAAAATCGGTCCAACCATTCTGAAAAAATTGAGTGGGCTTAAGCAGTCTTTGGAATATGATTCTTTTCAAAACGTGATTTCCTTCTTTTATACATAATTTTGAACTACATGTTTAATTATTAGTTAAGGATTTTCAAGACGGGCCGTTTATTTGGCACCAGTTTTGTAATTGGTTGTTTAGTTTCTGAAATAATTAAATTTCGTGATTTTCACATTTTGATACACGGTGCCTAAACTAAAAATCCGATTTCAATGAAGTTCAATAGGGTGTTATGAGGCCACTAGACCTTTCATTTTCAACTAATTTCGTGAAAACCGGTCTAGCCATTTCTGAGAAAAGTAAGTGAGTTTAAGCAGTCTTTGGTATCCCGATCAGAAGAGCATAACTAAAAAATTACAAAATTCTATCAACGCGAGATACAAATAACATGTTTTGATACAATTTTGTATTTTTCCATATAATTTTGATAACAAAATTGAATCTGAATGAGTTGTAATAACAAAACGTGAAATGAAGTAGTTCTGAAACAAGTCGAACTAATTTTTCATTTTTATCAAAACCTGTTGTTTCTAACAATGTTTGTTATTATATTGTTCTGTATACTATCTTAATTTGTTAGAAAGCTGATATATTAGTAACAAGTTTTGATATTTGTTTGATACTAATAGAATCATTTCTGTTGTTTTAACACCTAACGGCACCAAAATGAAACCACAGCCTGTAAGGTTTTTCCCGTAACAAACTAACAACTTCTGTTACATTTTTGTTTTTTCTTTCTGATCGGGATATGCTTTGCTTCTATAACCTGATTTGACATTTTTATAAATAACGGACAAAGTTACAAACCGATTTCAATGAAGTTCAATAGCAACCTATGGGAATGGAACCTAGGACTTCCATTCGAGACTAATTTTGTGAAAATCGGTTCAGCCATCTCTGAGAAAAGTGAGTGAGTTCAAACAGCTTTTGGAAAACATTTCTTTACATAACTTTTGAACCATATATTTAATCTTTATGAAATTTATAAGTTAAGAGATCTGAAGATAGCCCGTTCATTTGACATTAGTTTTGTTAAAATCGGTTGTGTAGTTTCTGAGATATTGATGTTTCGTGATTTTTACATTTAGCTACATAACCTTTAAACCAAAAATCCGATTACAATGAAATTAAATAGCAACCTATGGGGTAACTACACCTTTCTTTTGCAATTATTTTCACGGAAATCGGTCCAGCCATCTCTGAGAAAAGTGAGTGAGAAAAAAAAGTTGCACATACACACACGCACACACACACACACATACATACAGAAAATGCTCAGCACGTCGAACTAAGTCGAGTGATATACGACATTCGGCCCTCTGGAGCACTTTCATACCTTTAGTTTTTTCAGTGATTGCTATAACTTTCTAGGAGAAAAGCCAAAATTCATGAAAAAAGCCTTGTTTTGGTAGATATAACCCCTTAAGACCACACCGTTCATCTTAATAACGTGGTTATTGGTGGGTTTGAGAAATGAAACTCTTGGCTTATGAGGAAAAATAATTAACTGTGTTTTAGAAGCATTAGAGGAAATCTTCCATTTCTGTAAGTATGAAGAAAACATATCTAAACTTTTTTGTAGCCGCGTATAACACAAAGGCTTTTTCCTTTTGCGGAAATGCTTGTATCGTCACAATACAGAGATTTCTCACAACCTGGTGGTAAATCAGAAAGATCAGAAGTAAAAATGTTATATAAGATTGGGCCCAAGATACTCCCCTGAGGCACACCAGCTCTACAGGCTATCTATTAGATTTACCATTTAGATAGTTAACCTGAAGAGTGCGGTCAGAAAAATAACTTTGTATCATTTTTGTAAGGTAAAGCGGAAAACTGAAATATGACATTTTAGCTATTAAACTATTATGCCAAACTCTGTCGAATGCATTTTTTATATCTAGAAGAGCAGCTCCAGTCGAATAGCCTTCAGATTTATCAGTTCGAATCATATTTGTTACTCTCAGTAACTGATGAGTAGTGGAATGCCCATGACGAAAACCAAACTGCTCATTTGCAAAAATTGAGTTCGCATTAATATGTGTTATCATTCTATTAAGAATTATTCTTTCAAAAAGTTTGCTAATAGAGGAAAGTTAACTAATTGGTCGATAACTTGATGCCTCAGCTGGATTCTTTTCGGGTTTTAAAATTGGAGTGACTTTGGCATTTTTCCATTTCGTAGGAAAAAAAGTGCAAAGCATCTGTTAAAAATTTTTACCAAAAAATTCAAAGAGTTTTCGGGAAGTATTTTGATAAGGTTATAGAAAATCCCATCATCTCCTGATGCTCTCATGTTTTCGAATTTTTCGAGAATAGTTCGCACCTCATTCAGGTTTGTTTCCAATACCTCTTCAGAAAGAAATTCTTGGGTGGTGATCGGATCATACTTTTGGTTTACTTCATTTTCAATTGGACTTACTATGTTCAAATTGGAGTTATGAACACTCTCAAACTGCTGAGCATGTTTTTGAGATTTTTGTTCATTCGTTAGAAAAATGCAATCACCATCTTTAAGGACTGGAATGGGCTTCGAAGGTTTCTTAAGAACCTTCGAAAGCTTCCAGAAAGGTTTTGAATAAGGTTTTAGTTGTTCAACTTCTCTCATGAAATTCTCATTCCGCAAGAGAGTGAATCTATGTTAAATTTCCTTTTGTAATTCTTGAAAAATAATTTTCAAAGCAGAATCACGAGATCTTTGGTATTACGGTCTTCGTATGTTCTTCAAACGTATAAGAAGTTGAATTTCACTGTCAATAATTGGTGCATTAAATTTTACTCGAGCCTTAGGAACTGATAAATTCCGGGCATTGAGTATTAAGCTGCTAAAATTATCTAATGCTCTGTCAATGTCAGCACTATTTTGTAAAATAATATCATCATTCAAATTTTCTTCGATCGTAGAACGATATCTATCCCAATTAGTCTTGTGATAATTTAGCATAGATCTAGTGGGATTTAAAACAGCTTCATGGGAAAAAGAGAATGTTATGGGAAGATGATCAGAATCAAAGTCAGCATGAGTTAATAAATCACTGCATGAATGACTTCTATTTGTTAGTACCAAATCAATTGTAGATGGATTCCCAAAAGAAGAATGACATGTAGGACCATTTGGAAATAAAACTGAATAAAATCCAGCCGAGCAATCATTAAACAATATTTTTCCATTGGAATTGCTTTGAGCATTATTCCAAGACCGATGTTTCGCATTAAAATTACCGATGATTAAAAATTTAGATTTATTTCTTGTGAGTTTTTGCAAATCTCTCTTGAAATATTTTTTTCGCTCACCAGTGCATTTAAAAGGCAAATACACTGCGGCTATAAATAAAATGCCAATACTTGTTTCAATTTCAATTCCCAAACTCTTGATAACTTTGGTTTCAAGATGGGGTAAAACACGATTTTTCATTCGACGCTGGATAACTATTGCAACTCCACCACCGGCAACATCAATTCTATCAAGCCTATGAACCATATAATTTGGGTTCTTTTTTAGTTTAATATTTGGCTTTAAAAGCGTTTCAGTCACATCTGCAATATGCACATCGTAGACTGTTTAAAAATTGAAAAATTCATCCTCTTTCGCTTTTAAAGAGCGAGCATTCCAATTTAGAAAATTTACAGCATTATTTAACATCATTGCTGAATTTAAATTTCATAACAATATTAGTTGTAAATCTTATACCTATAATAAGAGTCCCGCAAAGATGAGTCCCGCAAAGAGTCCCGCAAAGATGAAACAAGGGTACCAATCGAGGAATGTAAATAAACAAGGTGATAATGTAAGGAGTGGATGAAAAGTGTTGTAATTGAGCGTAATAAAGAATATGTGTTTTTCCGAAGTTTTACTTACACATTTTAATCCAACATTATACCTGTACACTGGTTCACTTGAATTTAACAAAACATCACCGGTGTAATCTTTTAAAACTGTGTACCTTGTGAAGAATTTCAAAGAATGATATTCGCTTATGCATGGTGAAAAACAGAACTGTATAGTTCTTGGCAACAAACGGTACAAAAACTGTGTTGCCGAAACGATAGATTTTCTCTTCGCGCGACTCTATATACACATAGACTCTGATTGTTACTTGTCCTGTATATACACACCTTCCTGTCAAAATACCGTGATGGCTCTTTTACGCGAGAGAAACAAAAGAAAAGGTTGGCAAACAGAGTGTTACCAGGGCTGCCAAGTATACAGATTTTTCTGTATTATACAGATTTTTTGACGATGATACAGAAATGATACAGAATACAGAATTCATACAGAATTTTGATTTTTAATACAGATTTGTACAGAATTTTAGCAATCGTTTTTTTTATCCTTGCTTACCTTCCGTCGATCTGGTTCCGCCACTGGTGGAAGTGACTTCACCCAGGACCCTAACTTACCACCCGTTCTTCAACGGACCGGCGCCAACGGCTTTACTTCCTCATACGATGGAATGCGTGATCCCAGAGATTTTTCGCCTCAGAAAATCTCCCGGTGTCGGCTAGGACTAAACCTAGACCAGTTGGGTTGGTTGTGGGTGGATCACGCCACCCCACAACCATCGACACCTATGTCGGCGTTGGGATTCTAACCCAGGCGTCGAGCGTGGTTGTTCGAGTTCTGCTGGGCGTCTGGCATTTACTAAGCGGGAAATTCCTTTTGTTTGATTTCTTCTGGACATTTGACTAAGCGGGAAAGCTTTGGATCAAAAATACCGGATTCTATTGCCTTTCTAGCAAAAAAAACACGGTTATAGACCTGAGTTTTCTTTCAGGAATTTTGCCCAACCTTTTTACGGTTTCAGGTGAAGTTTAAGGTTGGATGCCAAGCCCAGTTACCCCAAACCAGAGCACTTGTAGGCACACGAACAAAATACAGAAAAAAATACAGATTTTTTTACGGGTGCATACAGATTTTTCAAAATAAAATCTGGCAGCTCTGAGTGTTACCAATCTTTCCAAAACAAAAACAAAATTTTAGTTACGAACGGAATGTGGTCGAACTGTTATCTGCGTCGCCTGTGTTTTCAAAAATTTGGTTGGTTTCTAGTGCAGATTACCGTGAACCCAGTGAAATAAATACCTGTGTACCTGTGAGATGTCGGTCTATGGAGACCCGGAAAATCTCCGAGGCCTACGATGGTTTAAAAAAAAACTGGAAGCTACGGAAAGGTTACGTTAGCGATGGCTATTAGAAGGTTACATGGGAAGGCGAAAAAAAAATTGTGCTTTGGTAAATAGTGGCATTGAGTCTTCTCTAATCTATTCAGTTCTACGAGGAAAAAATGCTCTTGGTTGCGAGTTTATTTTTTGCAATGCTGTTTGTAATTTGTGAAAATTTCTTTTTTTTTCAGTTTACGTTTGAATTTGAAAGACGCAGATAAAATATGAAAAATAATAAACGTAATTCTTGGAATATGAGAACTAGATACGACAGATAATTATTAATACGGCAA
This sequence comes from Wyeomyia smithii, assembly GCF_029784165.1. Taxonomy (NCBI): domain Eukaryota; kingdom Metazoa; phylum Arthropoda; class Insecta; order Diptera; family Culicidae; genus Wyeomyia; species Wyeomyia smithii. The sequence goes on from NC_073695.1 coordinate 143,156,669, forward strand.
TAATGCTAACTATCGATCTCTGGGTGAGTTTTTTTTTATTTATGTTCTTCCTTTGTTTTTGGAATTGCAACTCGTCGTCCATCGATAGAGCTGTTTTTGTTGCAAAGCGAACGACGGTAGTCCTTTTTTTAAAAAAAAGGGTAAGGAAAGCCGTAGTGATTACTTCCGTTGAGTTTTTCAAATCATTAGGCCACCCAGGAGTAGACTCGACTGGAGGTTTACATAGCTAGAAGTGTTCTTTTTTTTCTTTACCGGAAAAATTAGAATAACGGTATCAGTTTTTGTCGCGAAAATATGATAAAAACGTACAGTGATTTTGCCAGATCGTCTCAAAGAGACGTCCGTATTTTGTCATTCATGATTTGTCCATTTAGAATTTAATTTTAAATGTACATAGCTAGGAAAACTTAAGAGATCAAGTTAGATTTTTGCCTTTCTCCTAGAAAGGTATAGCAATCACTTGCAAAACCGAGAGTATAAAAGTGCTCCAAAGGGCTGAATGGCATATATCACTCGACTCAGCTCGACGAGCTGAGCATTTTCTGTATGTGTGTGTGTGTATGAGTGTGTGTGTGTATGAGTGTGTGTGTGTGTGTGTGTATGTGCAGATTTTTATTCTCACTCACTTTTCTCAGAGATGGCTGGACCGATTTTCATGAAATTAATTGCAAATGAAGGGTCTTGTTGTCCCATAAGACCCTATTAAATTTTATTGTAATCGGATTTTTAGCTTAGAGGTTATGTATCAAAATGTGAAACTCATGAAACATCATTATCTCGAAAACTACACAACCGATTTGAACAAAATTGATTTCAAATGAACGGGCTACCTTAAAAACCCTTAACTTTTGAATTTCATGAAGATTTAACTTGTGGTTCAAAAGTTATGAAATAAAACGTGTTCTGAAGACTGTTTAATCTCACTCATGTTTCTCAGAGATGGCTGGACCAATTTTCATAAAATCAGTGTCATATGGAAGGTCTAGTTGCCCCATAAGACCCTATTGATTTGTTTTGCAATCGGACTATTACTTTGCCTGTTATGTTTGAAAATGTGAAATCTAGCTATGAAAAAGAACATATTCCGAAGACTACTTGGACTCACTCACTTTTCTCAGAGATGGCTGAACCGATTTTCACTAAATTAAAGTCAAATGAGAGGTCTAGCTGCCTCATAACACCCTATTGAATTTAACTATAATCGGACTGTAAATTTGTCTGTAATGTATCGAAATGTGAAAATCACGAAACTTCATTATCTCAGAAAGCTAGTTAAGGGTTAACTGATGAATTATTATTGAACACGTGGTTTCAAAGTTTGGCTGCCCGATACGTTCCCGTTTCATTTGATTATCCATAGCAATCGCAACCGTTATGTATTAAATTGTTAACAAAACAACGGAAGTCTATTATCTCAAAGATTACATGACTTATTTGAACATAACTAGTGTCATACGAACGAGTCATCTCTCGAACTTACAAATAACAAACTTCATCACACTTTGCAATGTGGCTCAAAAGTTATGGAAATAGAAGAAATTCAAAAACTATTTAAAACTATACCTGCTTTATTCGATATATGTGGCCTCAACATAATTTAAATGTGGTATCGTACTATTTGAACGTTCCAAATTCATTGATTCCTTGCGATGTGTTAAAAGTCTGCAAATGCACGACGAATCAGCCATGGGATAAGATCAAAGTCAAAAGACAAATCGTTTGAAATGATTGGGTTTATCGAAATGACAATATCCTCGACTTTTGGTTTCTGTACATCGCCTTAATTCTGAATATATTCATATTGGGTGGTATTCGGTCATTTTCAGCAGATTTTCTGGCATCAATCTGACACCGGAAATACCCATATTGGGAGGTAGTTAGTTATTTTGGTTGTTTTCCAGAAACTAAAAGTGGACGTCTTTAAATTCAAAATGGTGTCCAGGGTCAATGTTTGGTTTCTATGCATCATCTCGATTACAGAAATATTCATATTGAGTATTATTCGGTCATTTTCGACTGTTTCCTAAAAGTTGCCATTTAGCAATTCAAAATGGTGCCTGAGGTCAATTGTTAGCTAATAGCACCATTCTGGTTCCAGAGATACTCATATTGGATGGTATTTGGTTATTTTAGGCTGTTTCTCACAAACCGGAAGTCGCCATATTGGATTGGATTGGAGAAACTCATGTCAGACGGGAATCGGCCATTTTTGGCTGTTTTCCAGAAACCAGAAGCTGCCATCCTACAATTCATAGTGGTGTTCTTGCAACATTCTGGCTCCGGAGATAATCATATTGGGTGGTACTTGGTCACTTTGGGCTGTTTTTCAGAAACCGAAAGTCGTCATTTTGAACTTTAAAATTGCCTGTGAAATAATTTTTTGTCATCTGGGCGTAGTTCTGGTTCCGAAAACATTCATATTGAATGGTATTTGGTCATTTCCGGCTGTTTGCCAGACACCGGAAGTCACCATCTTAAAATTCAAGATTCTGTCTGTGATCAATTTTTAGCATCTGTGTATCTTTCTGGTTCCGGAGATACTCATATTTAATGGGAATCGTCCATTTCAGGTTGATTTCCAGAAACCGGAAGTTTTTTTTTTCTCGCTTATTTTCCGTCGGTCTAGCTCCGCCACTGTTGTGGCCAATCACCGACGCCCAGGGAGGCGACTCCACACCCAGGACCCTAACTCACGACCCGTTTATTAACGGACCGGCGCCAACGGCTTTACTTCCTCATGCGATAGAAGGCGTGATCCCAGAGATTTTTCGCCTCAGAAAATCTCCCGGTGTCGGCTAGGATTGAATCTAGACCAGTTGGGTTGGTTGTGAGTGGATCACGCCACCTCACAACCATCGACACCTATGTCGGCGGTGGGATTCGAACCCAGGCGTCGAGCGTGGTTGGCGGAGACGTTACCAACCACACTAGGCTCCCGCTGAAACCGGAAGTTGCCATCTTACAATCCAAAATGTTGCCTAAGGTCGATTATGGAACATATTTTTTACCACTAAAACATTCACCTGCCAAATTTGGCTCCATTTAGTTGGTTAGCTCTCGAGATGTGCAGAAATTTGTGTTTCATTTGTATAGCATCCCTCCCTTCCAAAAGAAGGAGGGGTGTCAAAACATTATGGATATATTTTTTACCCCTTAAAACATCTACATGCCAAATTCGGTTTCATTTGCTTGGTTTGTTCTTGAGTTGTGCAAAAATTTATGTTTCATTTGTATGGGACCCCTCTCTTCCAGAAAAGGGAGGGGTCTCAAACTATCATGGGAACCTTCATCGGCACCAAAAACCCCTACATACAAATTTTCACGCCGATCTATTCGGTAATTCTCGAGCTTATATGGATCAGACAGACATACAGACCGGATTGCATTTTTATATGTATAGATTACAACATCAATATTTTTTAAGAGTGAATATACATTTATTGGATTGAAGCTTTCATGTAAATCTATTTTTACAAATAAAAGTTTGAATGAGAAAGGCTGGGTCTGACCGCTAGGTGAATTAATTTAGGTTTTTTAATGACGGATGAGTGAAAAATTCCTAATCGCTTTGTTAACGACGTGTCCCATAGTTGGTACGTATTCGAGCCTACCTGTCGTTTAATTACTGCTTCGCTGTATTTAGGGGCAAGCTTCGCATTAAAGTTTGCTGATTTGTCCGATTGGGAAAAAATTTTCTTTAAAACAGTCTCCCCCTCTGAAATTTACCTTGCGGTTTGACCTGAGATTATAGTTTTCCGCGTAGCGGTTGTACGCTCGTTGCAGGTTAATTCTCACTACCTCGTAAAGGTTTTTCATGCTTTCCCCTAGTTCTTTTGGCTCGTCAGTTGCGTGGTTTTTACCATCTCTCAAGTGTTCATATTCTTCTCCCGAACTTATTATGTTTCTGCCGAAGTTTATGAAATATGGTGAGTAACCTGTAGAGTCATGAACACTATTTCTAATCGCGGAAGCAATCAATTGAATACCCTTATCCCAATCTTTCTGTGTCTTCCCCTCTAATTAGCTTCAAATTGCTGTTATGATGACGCGATTCACTCGTTCAGTTGGATTTGGATTGGGTCTATAAGATGCCAAATTCCAATGTTGGACATTATATTTCCCTAAAAATTGTTTGAGAGCGCGTGCAATGAATTGCGGACCGTTGTCCGAAATAAGAATGTTTGGGACCCCGAATAAAAGAAAAACGTTGTTTTCTAGGAATTTTATCGTGGCTGCTGTTGTCGCTTTTCCCATTACTTGTTTTAAACAAAATTTTGAGAAGTAATCAGTGATAACCCCGATCAGAAGAGCATAACTAAAAACTTGCAAAATTCTATCAACGGGAGATACAAATAACATATTTCGATACGATTTTGTTTTTTCCCATTTGCTTTTGATAACAAAATTGAATCTGAATGAGTTATAATAACAAATCATGAAATGGAGTTGTTTTGAAACAAATCTAACAATTTTTTCGTCTCTATCAAAACCAGTTGTTTATAACAATGGTTGTTATTATACTGTTCTATGTGCTATCTAATTTTGTTAGAAAGCTGATACGATAGTAACAAAGTTTGATATGGGTTTGATATTAGTAGAATATTTTTTGTTATGATTTCTGTTATTTTAACACCTAACGGGGTCAACATTAAAACACAACCTGAAAGGTTTTTCACACAACAAACTAACAGCCTCTGTTACATTTTTGTTTTTTTCTTTGTGATCGGGACAAGAGCCTATATGTTCCCTGCTTTCGATCTGGGGTACGGATAATAAAATCGACCGATATCATTTCCCAAGTTCTGTGACATACCTTTTCTTTCCCGCATGACGGGTTTGGGTTGACATTGTTAATTTTCGACCGTTTGCAGGTGAAACAGTTTCGACAAAACCTGAGAATGTCTGAACTCATTCTTTGCCAATAATATTTTTGTTGAATCACGCTCAGTGTTTTTTTTTTTCGAATCCCAAATGAGCTTGACTGTGGGTATTATGGATAATTTCGGTTCTTTCGTCTGCGGTTGGAATGCATTTCCACTTGAACGATGGGTCGTCGCATTTAGCTGCGTTTGTAATAAATTTATAGATTTTCTTCCCCACGATTTTGAAGTATTTATACTTATGTGGAAACGTTTCTATATCGTTTCTCAACTGCTCATATGGTTTATCTGGGAGCTTGGTTTGAATCTGGTTAATGAATCGTGACAAAGCATCAGCTGTCAAATTTTCTTTTCCCTTTTTATAAATGAAGTCTATATCCAAGTCTTGAATTTTCATTGCCCATCGCGCAATCCTTGGAGATCTACTTTTGATGGACATCGTTTTGAGAAACGTGAGACACATTGCATCCGTCATAATTGTGAAATGTGTTCCCTCGATGAAAGAGCGGAAATGGTCTATCGCCATAAGGACTCCCAGGCACTCTCTCTCTGTTGCGTTTGTACTGAAGATAACTTTTTCGAGAAATATGCGCTGCAACGTCGATTACCGTGAATATTTTGTGTTAAGACCGCTCCAACTGCTAGGTCAGAGCTGTCGGTTTCGATCGTGAATTGTTCATTAAAGTTTGGGTTCGCGAGTATGGGTGGAGATGTCAAAGCTGATTTGAGCGCTAGTAAAGCTTGGTCGGCAGCCTCAGTCCATTGAAATTTCCCTTTCGACGTTTTAAGTAAGTCGGATATTGGTGAAACCACCTCGCTGTAATTTTGAATAAATTTTTGGTAAAAGCCAGCAATACCGGGAAGTCTGCGAATGTCTTCTACACACTTTGGAACAGGATAGTTCAGGATAGGTTGTATTTTAGCAGCATCAACCGAAATTCCTTCCTCGTTTAACACAAATCCGAGGTAGCGTACCGATTTCTGGCAAAATTTCGATTTCTCAACACTTATTGTGAGGTTTGCTTTCTGCAAACGATCGGCTACGATCTGCAGAAGCTCAAAGTGTTCTTACAGAGAGTTAGTTGTTATGATGATATCATCTAGATATACCCATACTTTTGGGCTCAAATCGTATCCAATCACTTTAGCCATCAATCTTGTAAGAGTCGCTCCGCTGTTTAATAACCCAAAAGGCATCGTTTTATATCTAAAAGCCCCTTAGTTGTTCGGAAGGCCGTGAGGTTTCAGGATTCAGGATGTAATAACACTTGATGGTATGCATCTTTCAAGTCAATGGTAGTGAAGTATTTCGCATTCTCAATACGGTGCAAAATTTGTGTCATGTTGGGAAACGGGTACTCATCACGTTTGGTGAATGAATTCAGCCGTCGGGCGTCTAAACATAATCGCCACTTGTTTTCCTCTTTCTTCACAGGAAGTAATGGGCTTAAAAAATCGCTTTCGCATTCTTCTATTAGGTCTAATGATTTTAGCCGTTCTATTTCCTTGTCCACCTCTTTTCGATTTTTGGAGACTGGGGATAGATTGGCACTTTTTTTATGTTTCATTTCATTGATGTTTAATGTTAAAACAATTCTGTGCTGCATCAATTGAGTTCGTCCTATTTTTCCATTCACTGTTCGCGGAAACTTCCTTATAATTTCAAATAATTTTTGTTTCTCAGATTCTTATAGTGCATGTTCAGTTATGATTTCTTCTTTCGATAAATCATGGTCCGGAATTTCGATTGAAGGGATGTCAAGGCTTTCGTCTTTACATATCGGTTCCTCGGGTCCGCGAAAGGACTGGTCTAGTTGTATTGTACAACAAATATTATTCAGCTGGTATTCGGTTACATGAGACACCAAGTTCTCTGGGTTTTTGACGGCGCCGCGATGTAAATAAGGGGTATCTTCAATGGTGAGCTTAATGCCAAAGGCTTTCCAGAAATCTGTGCCGAGAATTAGTTCTTTGGCGATTTCAGGAATCACTGCTGTTGGAACAACTTTTGTTTTACCGTTGAAAGTATAAGGAATATAGACGAACCCTACACAGGTAAGTGGGTGTCCGTTAGCTGCATGCACTTTAACTCTACTTTGATTTATTTTCAGGTTTAACTGATTCAAAAGACCGACAGTGTTTATCACTGTTATGCTAGCACCCGAGTCAAGAAGACCGTGTAATTTTTTTCCAGTATTTCTACCGTTAAATGAGGACAACTTGCTGGACTAGTTTTATTTAAAAGATGCGGTCAAAATAATTGAAGTTCTTCTGGGACGGCGGCAGGTGTTTCTGGGCCGCCCCGAGGTTTAGTTTTTTTGAGTACTCGAACGCGGAAGATGCTTATTCGGACACGTCCTAACCGTGTATGACGATTCACCGCAAACGTAGCAAAAGATGGAACGCGGTTCTGGACAATTAGGGTACCAGTGCCCATGTTTCCTGCAATTCCAGCACAAGTCTGTCGTAGGTTCTTTGCAATTTTCATTCCGTGAGTCTTTTTTTATTGAATTTTCTATTTTCCGTTTTCCGTTTGTATAACTCTTGGTTCTGAAGAGTGCATTTACTTTCTCATCAGAACTATGTTCTAGGTCCTCATTTGTTGTACTATTTAGTTGATTGATTGTATTGGGTCTCTGATTGACCGGAGCGAATAAGCTCGGTTCGAGACTATCGAAATTGTAGCAAATTGGCCCACTAAAATGCTGTGATATTGTCACGCGAGAGTCAACCGACTCTCGCACAAGTTATGTATCCTCCGTTTTATGCTCCTGCCGATGAATACTCAAATTCAGATTTGTGTTTTAGTATACCTGACGCATTGACAAGTCCGTCGCTCACCGAAACCAGAACAGCAGATGCATGCAGAGCAAACTCGTCGATTGAACTTTACTACCAGAATGCTTGCGATATGAATTCCAACATCGAGGACTATCTACTAGCTTTCTCAGAGGGCTGCTACGAGCTGATTGCCCTCACGGAAACTTGGCACCCAATCATCGCATTTATTCGGTTCGGAGTATGAGGGCTTCCGCTGCGACCGTGGCTCCATTAACAGCCTAAAAAGGACCGGCGAAGGTGTGCTTATCGCTGTCCATCGTCGTTTAAAAGCAAACGTGATCCATGAGAACTCGTGGAGTATTCTTGAGCAGGTATGGGTGTCCGTCCAACTATCTGGTCAGAAATTATTCCTTTGTGTCGTTTATTTTCCACCGGATCGAACACGCAACAAGCAATTGATTGATATGCATATCCAGTCGATGTCAACGATAGTCTCCAGAGCCAAACCGTGTGACGAAATAATTGTTATCGGGGACTTTAATTTACCTAGTTTGTTTTGGCGCCCCTCTCGAGACGGATTTCTTTATCCCGACCCGAATCATTCAACATTCCATGCCTACGCTCTGGATCTTTTGAATGGTTACAGCGCTGCAGGACTGCAGCAAATCAACTGCAATGCAAACAAGAATGGGCGTTGTCTAGATCTTTGCTTCGTCAGCATTAATGATACGACACCGCTGCTAGCTCTCGCACCTGATCCTCTCGTAAAAAACGTTGCTCACCACCCGGCACTTGTTTTGTCGCTTGACGATCGATTCAAAGTCGAGTATCGGGAGCCTCGCACTCGACTTAAGCTCAATTTCCGGCGAGCCGACTTTGACGGTTTGTTAAACGCGCTGCTAACAGTTGATTGGATTGCCGTTTTAAATCCATCCGATATCGATTTGGCTGTTAACGATTTTTCTTCCATTTTGAACGACCTAATAGATGCGTTTGTGCCGAAAACACGATACAGATCGCATAAATACCGTCCCTGGCAATCACCAGCATTGCGTCGTTTGAAAAAATTGAAAAACTCCGCGTTGAAGCGGTTCTCAGCGACAGGCGCTCTTTTTCTTTGCGATCACTACCGAAAGCTGAACTACGAGTACAAAAGACTTCGTCGACGGTGCTACTCGAACTACAGACGCCATATAGAAGGCAAACTGAGAGCTGATCCGAAGAAATTTTGGAACTTCGTCAACGAACAACGGAAGGAGTCAGGTTTACAATCCACGATGGAATGGGCTGGTGAGAAAGCCGATAATGTTGCTGCTATTTGCCGAATTTCCGCTGCAAAATTCTCAAGCGTGTTCAGCAACGTAATACTAACAGATGGAGAAATTTCTGATGCTGCTAATAACGTCCCTTTCCCTGGGCACTCCATGGCTTTGATCAACATTGACGATAACGCAATCCTTGCTGCTTCTAGAAAATTGGGCCCGGATGGAATCCCAGCTACGATGCTTAAGAAATGCATTACTGGATTGCTTACACCGCTCACCCATTTGTTTCGTTTGTCACTTACGACTGGTCGATTCCCTACAACCTGGAAGCAGGCCTTCCTGTTCCCGGTTCATAAAAAGAGCGATCGCTCGAAGGTAGATAATTATCGAGGCATTTCTGCTTTGTGTGATATTTCGAAGCTTTTTGAGTTAGTCGTTCTTCAACCATTTTTTTTCTCATTGTCAACGCACTATTGCGGACGACCAACACGGATTCCTTCCCAAGCGATCCTGTGCTACAAACTTGCTCTGCTTGACTAGCTTCGTGTTCGCCAGTTTTGTTCACCGACATCAAACGGACGTTATCTACACGGACCTTTCGGCTGCCTTCGACAAAGTGAATCATCGAATCACCGTTGCCAAACTCGATCGATACGGATTCAGTGTTAACTTGCTTTGCTGGTTAGAGTCCTACCTGTTGGGGCGAACTCTCAGAGTGAAAATCGGTGACGAAATCTCCCAACCATTTGTCGCTACTTCCGGAATTGCCCTTGGTAGTCATCTTGGCCCATTGGTGTTTCTGTTGTATTTACATGATGTATATCACTCGCTAAAATGTCCTCGTCTCGCGTTCGCTGACAATTTGAAGCTGTTGACGGAATCAAGAACGTCGATGACGCCACTTATCTCCAACAACAACTCAACTTATTCGCACGTTGGTGCAAGCTAAACTGCATGGTACTTAACTCTGAGAAATGCTCAGTAATAACGTTTACTAGGAAACACCGTCCGCTACACTTCGATTTCATATTAGATGGGTCTTCTATACAGCGAGTCGATCACGTCAAGGATCTTGGAGTTTTCCTCGATACCAAACTGACATTCAAGCAACATATATCGCTTATTGTTGCTAAAGCCTCTAGACAACTGGGATTGGTTTGTCGCATGACACGAGATTTCAGAAATATACAATGTTTAACAACACTCTATTGCTCGCTTGTTCGGTCCTCATTGGAATTCTGTTCCACCGTTTGGATTCCTCCAAACCCGATACGAGGACCGCTGCCAGCTTCTCCAGCTCGATACTCTTCAGCTTCGCCGCGAAACAGCGCGTGCCATGGTAGTCTCGAATGTTTTAACTTCACGGATCGATTGCCCGGCCATTCTTCGCCTGATCAATCTAAACGCGCCATCCAGAACCCTGCGGAGGTCATCTGCGTTGCAACTACCTTTTCGTCGCACCAATTACAGTGCTAACAGTGCCATCATTATTGGTATTCAACGAGCCTTCAACCGGGTGTCATCTGCTTTCGACTTTCATTTATCGCATCGAGTCCTACGTACAAAATTTGCATCTCTGTTTCGTAATGTTTTATATATGAATAACTATTAGGACTAGTTTAATAATGTCTGTTGGTAAAGATGAATAAATAAATAAATAAGTTAGTTGATTAAGCGAATAAACCGGAATTAAAGACAGTCTCCTTTTGTATGACAATTTCATATTTTCAAAAATTTGCTGTAGTTTCTGTTGATCATCTATTTGATAGGACAAGCTTTGGAACAGTCTTTACATATCAGACAGATATACGCTAAATCGTTCATTTTCTTTTTGCTTTCGTTCTTTGATAGCATCTTCGACTGATTTGTCTTGATTAGGGTTTTCGTAGTTTAGTCTAAGATAATAGAGAAGATGGTTCCAAGTTTGGAACTTTTCCCAATACGTGAAAACCACTTTCTAGCTTATCCTGTGAAAAAAAGATACGATTGCTGAAGAAGTTGGTCGTCTGAGACCTGATTTGCTCTAGCCAATATAGTGACTTGTCTAATGAAATCTGCTACTGATAGCGATCGATGACTTTGCTCGCCACTAAATTGGATTTGCCATTTTTCCATATTGGTTTTAAGATAACCTTCGTTATAAATGCGATTAACATTTATATTCTGATGGAAATTTGATGCATTCAACGTGTTTCGTGAGTTACTATTAAGAAGAGGGAAACTCTGTCTTGCTCTCGCGTTTCCTATCGGGTTATTTCTATTTGGCTGGGGGATTGGTGTTTCGGGCCACGATGCCTGATTGTTTATCGGGGAACGACGCGGTGAAAGTGTCGGGGTTCCCATTTGGTCCATTTCATCAAGGTAATCTGAAATTGATTGTCTACACCCAACGCAAACGGGGAATATTTTATTACTTTTGGGCAATTTTTTATTACTTTTTGTGTCTTATGACTGCGCATTATACACAAAAAGTAACAAACAAAAAGTAATAAAAATTATGACGGCCACACGCTTGTATGTGTTTCTGCAGGAGGACATACAGCCAAGCACCGCAATGCATGTGTTGGCAAGACTTCACTCGCTGCATTTGTATTGATGCAATGATCTGGTTCATTTTTGTCTCCCTTCATCCACACATAATCAGAATCTCAACCGTCAACCTCAAATGTCCAATTAGAGACACTTTCGTTTCGTCCCCCAGTGTTTACTTGAAATGGAAATATGTAATACTGTCTGACCAGAGTTGCCGAAGTTGCGAATATTGTTCTGGATGGGCACGAGTTTTGTATATTCAAACAGGTCCAAATGAGTTTCCATGAACCAATGATTATGTGCTGTAAATAGCTTGCAAGAAAGCGAATGTTTTTATTTTTCTCTAACGCAGTTTACAGATCGTGATGTCATTTTAAGGCGCATTTCAAGTCTTTGAAATCATCAACGTTTGCATACTCTATGACGGGGAAAATGTTGCTTGGCAGCTCTTGTCTTTTTTTTTCGCTACTCCGTATGCATACAACGAGCGAACTAATACACGCCCACCGGATGAATTGGAGATTGAAAAAACTTGTAACATGTGCAACTTATGCGACGGTGTGTGATTTTTTTTGACTTCGGGTGGAAAGGGAGCATTTTTCGACAGAAAAAACGTTGCATGTGGTTGAAACGACCATTATTAGATAGTCGTACTCTCATAACACGTGCTAAATAAATGACAGTATGTGTTGTTACTTAACTGGGGAAGAATTTTATTGCTTTTTAAGTAATGGATTTGTTACCTAAAAGGTAATTTTGCGCTATTGCTTTTATAGTAATAAGGAAAAGTTTTGCGTGTAATTACTTCCCTGATATATGTTCTCAGATCTGAAGCGGATTCTTCGCAATTACGGTTTGCGTCTTGGGAACTTTGTTGCTGAGCTTGTGCAGCTCCTGATGCTTGCGATAATTGGTTTGGGAGGTGTAGGCGATTCAAGTTTTCTGTGATCGAACGAATGTTTATCGGAGAGATATTCTGAAATTGGGAATCGTCCCTGGGTTTGAAACGGTAGTTAATGGGGGCGGAAATTCTAACTGTGCGATACGTAGTGTTTGCCCGTTATTTCTAATTGCGTGGTTTACCGCGTGATTTCGTATAAACCGGTTTGTTGTCATATTCGCGAAACTACTAGTATCTGTGTTCCATCCCGCGTTTTCGGAACCATTTGGTTATCTCTTGACTCTAATTCATTATGTTGCAGTGTTGTTTCTGTACGATTAACCGATTCGATAGCAGTCGATTCTCGCGACGCGGCTGAGTTGCTCTCTAGTGACCGGATACCTGTAGTAATCGGGGGGATGTTTTCGGGATAATACCACCCTAGAAGTCTCTGAACTTTTTCTAAAAGCTCTTTCTTCATTTCGAGGTCCGCGGCCTTTGCCCGAAGGATACGATTTTCCAAGTGTATCAGTCTAGATCGGTACTTAGGGTTATGGCGCAAAGCAAGTGCTGCTCCAATTTCAGTGAGTTTCGTTTCAATGATCGTCTTCTCGCTTTCGATTGTCAAATCAGTCATATAGCATGGTAATTCTACTCTGTCTTGTTTCTACCAATAGCGCAACGCTCTTTTCATGTGCTCTTTTGGCACCCCTTGCTCAACCGTTTCTCCTCTTAAGGAGAGCTCGTAAATCAGCTCGTGCTCCTCCAAATCATCTGCCAAGTAATCATACATTTTTAAATTGATCAAAATTACCGAATATGGTAGGTTGAAATTGTTAATATAAAAACTATGGAATGTTAGTACTAGTAAAGAATATTGAAACAAACTTAGAATAGAATTTTAGGTTTTTATAAAGAATAAGAAATTATTAGAAAAAAGTTTAAAGTGTTGTATGCTATACTAAAGTTAATTAAATTCTACAAATTCTTACTACCTACAAATCGGAAAATACTCTACTTATGCAAAAAAGGAAATTATTCTAGAAAATATTAGCAAAATTCAAATCAAACGTTATCGCTCTCAATCCTGTAGTTGAGCGCCAAAATGTAACAGTAAAGCCGCGCCAGACGGGATCACCAGCTTTACTGTACTGGCACAAAATGATTTCCTCGGGATCGCTTCAAAATGACGGAACCTTTGTCGGACCGATATCACCCACCGGTTACTATCGCCGTGCCCGCAAAACGATAGGCGTGACTACCCTTCGAAAACTCCCCCGCTTAAGCGCCAGTACCGACCAATGTCTGTCTACAATGTCTAATGCGGGGAAGCGTGTTTTGTACCGGCCCGGCTAATCCTCTCAGGGCAGGTCAGGCAAAGCAACTAACCAACTGTCAAAGCGAAAATCTAAAAAAAACTACAGGACGGTAACAATAGCAGAACGGTAGGCTTTCTTACTGGTAAAGCAACACAGTAGTACAGTGCGTACTTATTTATTTCTGGCTTACCTACTTTATCGACCCTGTACAACTTTATCGCGCAGGCGGTATTTTTAAATCTAACCTGTTTGCTGGTTTCTTACTGGGTCCAACGACGACGAGGATGATCGCTTAGCTACCACTTGGTCGTCACCAAGGAGCTGTCTAGCGGGAAAATCAATGTTGACGGTTGTTGGTGATGGGCAGGTTGAGGGCGCCAGGCGCCATTACACTTTGCCGACGGACACTGAGGAGGACTCCTGTCGACTCTCTGATATTTCTAGCGGGAACAAAAAAAAACCATCGCCCAAAGGTTTCTTTTAGTTTACGGTTGATACTAGCACTAATTTAGGTTTTGTTCACAGCCTCACGTGGCCAGCTGCCTATCAATTAAAAATATTTATTTAATTTATTTCTATAATTTCAATTTCCCTCTAACTCACTCTCTCTTCTCCTAAATCTTTTTTGTAACTTTTCTTCCGCTTGGGTATGATTTTTCTTCCGTTTATAATTTTAGAATAAATTCTTCCATTTAGGCACTTTGTCTCAATTCAAAAATCTCTAAAAGCCTTCAGCTTAACCTCGATAGTCTCGGCCGTCTTTGAGGATGGTTCACCAGTAATAGACCGATGCTCAGCTATCGCTAACTACTCGGAGCCAGAGTTTTGGCTCCCGCGGCACGAAGTAACGCTTTACGTGTCTTGCTTTGATTGGTCGATCAATATGGAGAAAAACGAAAGCTCAAATTGATTTGCTTTATCGACGTTTATTTTAGAAAAGTAGCCTGGCTTCGAACCCCGTCTACGGAAGCTTTAATTGTGAGTGGTATAAATATGCAATTCGATTCGGATTGCCGTACTTTGAATCTCATGGCGATGAAATCATTTACGGCTTACAAATGGGAACGCATAGGGCAGCCAAACTTTGAAATCACGTGTTCAATCATAATTCATCAGTTAACCCTTAACTAGCCCGCTCATCTGATAATAATATTGATCAAATCGGTTGTGTAGTTTCTGAGATAATGAAGTTTCGTGGTTTCGATTACAGTAAAATTCAATAGGGATATTATGAGGTAGCTGGACTTATTAATTGACACTAATATTGTGGAAATCGGGTCAGCCATCTCTGAGAAAAGTGAGTGAGTTAGTTCAAGTAGTCTTCAGAATATGTTCCTTTTCATAGCTGGATTTCACATTTTCAAACATAACAGGAAAAGTAATAGTCCGATTGCAAAACAAATCAATATTATGGGGCAACTAGACCTTCCATTTGACACTGATTTTATGAAAATCGGTCCAGCCATCTATGAGAAACATGAGTGAGATTAAACAGTCTTTAGAACACGTTTCTTTTCATAACTTTTGAACCACAAGTTCAATCTTTATTAAATTCAAAGGTTAAGAGTATTTCAGCTAGCCCGTTCAGTTGATACCTATTTTGTTAAAATCGGTTGTGTATTTTCAGAGATATTGATGTTTCATGATTTTTACATTTTGATAAATAACTTCTAAACCAAAAATCTGATTACAATAAAATTCAATAGGGTCTTATGGGAAATCAAGACCTTTCATTTGCAATTAATTTCATGAAAAGCAGTCCTGCCATCTCTGAGAAAAGTGAGTGAGAAAAAAATCTGCACACACACACACATACAGAAAATGCTCAGCTCGTCGAGCTGAGGCGAGTGATATATGCCATTCGGCCCTTTGGAGCAATTTTATACTTTCGGTTTTTCAAGTGATTGCTATACCTTTCTAGGAGAAAGGCAAAAATTTGTATTTTACAGACAAATTTGCACATTCAGTATTTCTGATGTTGAAACTAAAAACTTCGTTTGAGTCATGCATGCGTTATAGCAAGAAAATTGCTACACGCTATCAAAAAACGACGCATGTCTGTGTTCTCTGTTTTGAGTGTAGTATTCGTTTCTCCCTCCCAGGTTGTAGGTAATCAATCTTTTCGGGTGTTGGAATACCTAAATGATGATGGTCCCACCTCATACCCCTACATCGGTTTGAGCTGGTCGATTTATCCAAGTAAGATATTATATAGAGTCATACAATGTAACCAGTTGGCAAACAAATAACGGACTGGTTATTAATACAGACATAGTAACCCTTCAAAAGAATACTAATAATTTAACAATGAGTATAAAAAAACGGTTTTCCAATACCATCATGGATCCAAGGCTCATCCAGAACGTTTCCAACCCGAAAATTATCTGGACTTGGTTAGGAATTGAACCTAACATTTAGGAGTGTTAACTAATCAGAATTGATTCTGGATAACGATCCAAAACTACGAGAGAGATCCTGTGATACTATAGTTCTCGATAACGAGCTTTACAGTCCACAGGCGAACCCAAGCCTTTTCAGTTTTTTCTCCCAACCCTAGTTCAAAATCGTAAAAACAGATAAATATCAAAAATCAGAATAACAGCATATATGCTATTTCATACCAAAAAGCAACTTTTCAACCCGATATGCTTTTTGTTTCAATTTCAGGGGTTTAATCCTGATGTACTCAATATCCAGATTGTCTATGTCAGTCTACGCGCGCGTGGCTCAAACATGTGTAGTCGACTCTTTTTTAAACTCTACTATTAAATATTATACAACTAATTCAAACAAAAATCCATCATCATCAGTGAACATAATAGCTTAGTTTACCCAATAAATTAAAAAAAAAATACATCAATTTTACAATCTTCGTCATTAATTTACAAAAAATTCTATATAATCTGTCTACAAAACAGACTTTATGTGTGAAATGCAAAGCCTTTTAAACTCCGCCATTGTTGCTGCACGTTCTACCTGTCTTGGCATCGAATTGAAAAAAATTATTCCTTTGTACAACAGAGAGTTCTGTGATCTTCCAAAAAGAAAATTTGGTGTTCTAGCATCATCCGCGTTTCTAGTGTTGTACCTATGAAAATCACTTCCCCTATCAATTCGATTACACAAATATCGAGGCAGCATATTATTAAAAATTTTATATAGAAACACCATTGTCAGAAAATATACTCTTTGCTTCACAGAAAGCCATTGCAATGCGTCCAGCATAAAACTCGAGGAAGTGTATCTATTACATCTTAATATTAATCGCATAACTTTATTTTGTAAGCGCTGCAGTCTCAATATTTGTGTATTGTTTGCAAGAAATAATATGGATGGGCAAAAATCTATATGTGGTGAAATGATTGACTTATAAAGACTAATTTTACTACTAACAGTCAATTCATTTTTCAAACGGCACAGAATACCGTATTTTTGCCATTTTCTTGATGACATTGTCAATGTGAGACTTAAAAGTTAATTTGTCATCAATAATCACTCCAAGATACTTTATTTCGTTTACGCGATCAATCGTCTCACCATCAATTGCAATATTTACGTCTGGTCTGGAGTTGGCAGAAGAAATGATTAAGTACTTTGTTTTGCTAATATTTAATTTAAGCTGTTTAAATTTCAACCAATTCGCCAGATAATGTAAATCTTGATTTAAAAGTGCCACAACGTCATTAGGATTCTTAGCCGCAATGAACAGAACAGTATCATCAGCAAATAAGTTGATATCGCAAAACCGTAAAACTCGCTTCATGTCATTAATATAAATAATGAACAAAATGGGCCCTAAAACACTTCCTTGCGGTACACCAAGTGTATTAGCAATGGAATCCGATTCAGAATCATTAAAACGAGTCTTCTGAGTTCTAGCACACAAATAGCTCTCAAACCATTTGTATGCTGTCCCTACGATACCAAAGCGCTCCAATGTTTGTAACAATAAGGGCCTAGAAATTGTTTCAAAAGCGCGTTTTAGATTCAAAAACACCGCAAAAATAGTTTCTTTAGCCTCGATTTTTTCTTTCCATTTTGCTAACACCAGATTTAAAGCAGACTCACAAGAGTGACCCTCTCGATAACCTGATTGCTCTGGGATTAGCAAATCATTACTATTTAAATAATCCATCAGCTGGCCTTTCACAACTAGTTCTAAAATTTTCTCTAATGTGTGCAACATATTAATGGGGCGGAACTCTTCGGCTTTATCCGTCCCATTCATCTTGGGGATAGGAACCACAAGTGATTCCTCCCAAACCTGAGGCACGTGCCCTGTTTGCAGTGATTCATTGATAAGGTCCAGCAGATCGTGTCCAATGACATAGAAGCAATCTTGTATTACTTTTGCGTTGACATTGTCGATACCAGCCGATCTCTCAAGAGAAAAACAAATATCTTTCAACTGTGCAAAAGTAATAGGATGAAAACCAGAAAAATTACGGTTATTATGGACCGGCTGTATTATTTCGAGAGGTTCGTTGACCAAATCAATACTCTGATTGATCGATCGAACACTATCAACGAAATAACTGTTGAATTTACTTGCAATCACTCGCGCCGAATGTTCTTCTAAGCCATTAAAAGTTATGGTTTGCGGGCAACTATCTTTACTTTTTACTAATGATTTTAAAATTTTCCATAACTCTTTGCTATTATTTTGATGTTGATCAATCTTCCGTTGTATATATTCACATCGTGCCTTTTTCAAGGTGCGTGAGTATATATTCCGCGCAGCGGTGTACCTATTCCAATCATTGCTATCATTACTTCTGCAAAATTTTTTGTACTTTTTATCTCTTTTACGTTTTAAACGCAAAAGTTCTAAAGAGTACCAGCTGTTCGAATTATGCAATTCAACACACTTTTCGGAAACTAGGCTATTGGTACACTCTCTTAGCGTGTTAGTTAGAACAGCTGCTTTATTGTCGAAATTCCCTGTTATTGGCTGAAAATTCAGGCTTCTCGAAACAAGCTGAGACATTGCTTGCTTCGAGTATCTATTCCAACACTTAATTTTTACTATATTATCACGGTTTTGATCATTCTCAAGTACAACACAAATTGTCTCATGATCTGTGATTTTATAATCGGCCTCAGTGAAAGAATGAACATTATCTAAATTCGAAAACACGTGATCAATTAATGTACGAGAGTGTCTGGAAATTCTTGTAACTTGAAAACCGTTTGTTGTAAATTGAAAAAATCTGCTAATTGCCTCAATTGGTTCGAATTTGGTATATTAAGCCAATCGATATTAAAATCGCCAGCAATAACATTTAATTTACTCAAGTCAATAAAATTATCCCACCACTTTTCTAAAGTTTCTAAAAAACGCTGGTTACTTGTACTGGGGGAGTGGTACACAATTCCAAAATTTCCTACCGTCATGCCTCTTTCAACTGATATTCCTAGGAACCAATTATTTTCAAAAGATTCGTTTAATCGAATATCAAATTTTAATGATTCCTTGGCGTAAATAGCAACCCCACCAGTATGTCTGGAATGTGAAAGGCAAAAAGCAACTTTGTAACCCGGAATGCTATACTGATCAAATGCATCAGCTTCCACTATATGAGTTTCCGCTAGCAATACTAACATTGGACGTGTTGTTTCCACAAGATGCCGTAAAACAACATAATTTGTGGATAAACCAGCAATATTCAAATAAATCATTTCTAATTTCCTTTCACATTGCGTTTTCTTCAGCTGCTATTTACTTAACAACATGTTGCTCTTTCTTTTCTCAAACAGTCTCCGAAAAACTGGACACTGTGTACTATATGCTGGATGTTTAGCGTCCAAATTTAAATTGAAGTCTTTGTTAGATTTTAAACAATTTACGCAGTTAAAATCAATTGATGAGCATTCCGATGTCTTGTGCTGAGCACTACACTTAGAACATGTTTCGGAATTAACACACTCTGTGCTTTTATGACCAAATTCTCCACATTTGAAGTAACGTAGAACATTAATGGCCTCTTGAACAGAACACCTATCCCACCCAATGCTTACTTTACCAGCAGACATCAGGCGGTCGAATGTGTCCCTATCAACTTCAACAATTGTATTATATTTATTGTATTTGAAGCGTGAATTTTCAGATTGCGCAATAACTTTGACTTCATTGATTCCGATGCCATCATTTTGACTTTTCAATAAGTCAATGAAGACTTCGGGGGAATATTGATCACTCATTCCCACAATTTTCAATTTTGGCTTAGCGTTTGTAGGAATAACAGCATTGTACCTTTCACCTAAATTGCTTTCAATGTTTTTTTTTCACGTCTTCAATATTATCCCCTATTGCACACTCAGCAATTATCGAGCCAGCTTTCCCGTTCCTAAAGTTTCTAATTTTGTGTACTTTCGGATCCAAATTTTCTTTCAAAAAAATTCTAGTGTCTTTACTAGATTGAGAAGACTCGACTGGTTTAATCACAATGACCGGCCGAGTCTTACGGTTTTCAGTGCGCTTTAATTTATTTACCGTATTCCCAATCGATCCCGCTAAAACATTCGCGTATGTCGGAGATTTTTGAGAAAAAACCTCGTTATCTTGCATAATCGCGTCTTCAATCGGTTCATCATATTTATTCCAAAAGTATTTTTTTATTATTGGGAAAAGAGTCCAGTTCAGAGTGAACCGTTCTCTCAGTTCTAGATCTCTTTCTATTCATTGGCACACTTTTCTCTCGATTAACATTTTCGATTACTTCTATTTTGAAATCTTCAAGCTTTTTGGCAACATTGGCTTCAATGCATGCCATGCTCTCACGAAGAGAATTGCTGATCGATTTCAAAATAGTATCGATACCGTTAGCAACCGCGATGTTTATCTTAGTTTCGATTCTGCTTTGAGTGTTTGTAAGCGACTCAGAGATAGATAACAAAGTACCCATCATCTTTGTCATCTCACCACTCAAAACATAATCTATCCCGCCATCATCTTGGGCCGATAAACATGCAGCACATTTAAAAACAATATTCTCATTATCGTTAACGACTTTCGCAGCTATTTTAGTGAGCGGTGTGCAAACTCGATGAAATCGAGACTTGCACTTACCCACGCAAACAACGGGATCATCGCTAACACGAACTATATTACCACATTTTGCACAGTCCATATCAAACGCACAAACAACCGCCGGCTGGACTCGTCCAGCAGCAACGGCGAAGGCAAAAGGCAGCGAACAATGGAAAAATATAACAATAAATATTTCACCCAGCAGCCGTAGCGTCTATGTGATATAGACGCGATGGTCGGCGCTGACACAAATTAAATCAATAAAAGAACGAATAAATCGAAAGCATGCAAAGACACTTCTACTTATCCGTTTAGGTATCTAATTTGGCCGTCGGATCACTAGTACTAGATCACCTGAAGCACTTGATTTCACACAAAAAAAAACTTTTTAATTGAGACACTAGCGGTACACAAGCTACCATGTTCACCGTATCACCACCGTTTAAATCAATACTGGCTGACTTTTCAGCACCAAACACGAATGGTTTGTTACTGTTTGAATTTGAAATATTACCTGGAAGGACACTGGCATATAAACAGCCTGGTGTTGCCTAAACAGGATTATTTGTCTTAAATTTGTTATCTGAATTTAAATTATTACCTACAGACACACCTGCTAATGAAAGTGCTGGTGATGCCTGAACAGTATTGAAAGTCTTTTGATTACCCACATTGACAACAGGTTGTTTAGAATTTCTACGTTGTCTGGAAGCGATAATTTTTGACCTTACAGGACAATTAAAAAAATTAGATTTGTTATTTCCCCCACAATTTACACATTTGAAACTGTTAGTAATCTCTTTCACGGGGCAGATATCTTTCGTATGACTAGTGTCACCACAAATCATACATTTTGCTGCCTTATGGCAGTTTCGAGTTCCATGACCATAGGCTTGACAATTCCGACATTGCGTAAGATTATAGATTCCTCCATGTCTCTCGAAATTTTCCCACTTTATTCGCACGTTAAATAACACACGTGCTTTTCCAAACATTTCAAATTATTTACTTTGGTACGATCAAAATGTACTAAGTAATTTTCCTGGTGTATTCCAGTTTGATTAATTTTGGCATTTGCCTTCCGTTACATCAAAATTACTTGGTTGGGGGCAAAACCAAGTGATTCTGACAAACAATCTTTAATTTCATCAATAGTTTGATCATTTGAAAGACCTTTCAAAACAGCCGTAAACGGTCTCTCGTCTTTGGCATCAAAATAATAAAATTTATACATCTTTTCAGTCAAATACTATAAAAGATGTTGATGGCCATCAAAAGATTCGGCCAAAATACGAATTTCGCCTTGGCGGCCAATTTGAAAATTAACTTTCACATCCGACAGAAATGATGAAAGTTCTGATCGAAATGCTTTGAAGTTTGCTACAAATACCACAATAAGTGGAACATTAACCTTCTTCATGACGGCTTTATGCTCAGTATGAGAAGTTTGGTATTCTTGATCCCCAACGGAAGAAAGAATATCATACCTGTTAGTCGAAATTTCTCAAACCAATTCTACTCACTAAACACTCGTTAACGTTAAAAACAAATTTATTACTTTGCGTTTCAACAGGTAGTCTTTTGAAAAGATTGCCTGTTGAAAGCAAAAACAAAATTTCAATATCTCTCGGTAGTCTAAGACTTAGCCTCGAGCTGTTGGTAAAATGCGACCGTACTGTGGGACAGTTCAAGTCGATCTGGCATACACCGTTTCTATCTCAGTTAACATTGATTTCGACTTACCGCGAAACGGGCGCTCCCGTTCGCTAGGCCTTGTAGAGGATTCAACAGAACTTGATCTACACTCAGAGCACGAAGGGAGCGCAGAGCTTGAAGCTTTACCACTTTTTGTCATTCTGAGATCTACAGTGGATGTATACGCAGTAAATAATCCACCAACAAAGAAATCTCATAACTTACCGGTTAGCTTGCGCTCCCGTTCACTGTGCCTCGTGGTCGCCGTGTCAAGGCTATGACCAGGATCTGGTTGCGAAGAGAGCGCGGCCGGTGTGTTGAGAGCTTTTCCTGGTTCGACATCTTCTTGACCATCTGATTCGACAGTATCATCCGATTCTTCCCCCTCTTGCTCGAATCCTGCTGCATCTGGTGGATTTACTTCACAGTATTGGAATCCGCTCCTTCTGCAAAATCGTAAGCAGCAACAATCAACGGTCATTCGTTGTTTTGCTTTCGTCTCGATTAGACGCAAATTGTTCAGCTCTGCTTGATTTGCAAAATAGCAATACACGAGTTATCGTACGGGTGTTTTTTTGTCGATTAGTTCTTGTGCTGTGCGATAACAATAGCCGTAGTATATCGGCAGAAACATCTTCTGCACACTGGTAGGGGCAGGCTACCCCGCCAGTGATCTGATACGCAGCTGAT
The DNA here is from genome assembly GCF_029784165.1 of Wyeomyia smithii. Taxonomy (NCBI): domain Eukaryota; kingdom Metazoa; phylum Arthropoda; class Insecta; order Diptera; family Culicidae; genus Wyeomyia; species Wyeomyia smithii. The sequence goes on from NC_073695.1 coordinate 143,179,741, forward strand.
ATATCAGCAAGAATAATTCTCCCGCACCGCTGTTACCCCGCTAGCAGCACGGACCACCATACGATCGAGCGAGTGGAAGTCAACTACAAGTGGCATCTACAAGGCCACTGTGTCACAACGCGAAGCTGGATCGTCATTGTTTGTCCTGCGGAGACACTCGATTGATCCTACTATCAGCCGTGAGGTCGTGACTTAGACGTTCGGTGAAGTATTCACTTTAGAATTTTTATCATTATTAATATTATTACTATCAATATTATTATTATAATTATAATTATTATTATTGTTATTATTATTATTATTATCATTTCTATTGTTATTAGTATTAGTATTACTGTCTTTTTTTATTTGATCCATTGTAGTTTGAAATATTGTTTTTAAAATATAATATCAACTGTTTGATCCCCCCCACACATTCGAATATTTATCGTTTGTGTGCGGTAGAGCGTAACGCTCCCGCAAAATGGACGACATGCAGGTGCAACTTTTTCTTGATGTGGAAACAAATGGGGAAGAAATTGAAATTTCCCCTAGCAGTTCTCCCTTACCTTCCCCTGCACCACCCCTGCTACCTAGCCCCGTACCAAGGGTACCGGAAATACGGGTAAAAGCTTACCCAGATGCCGCTAGCGGTCCCTACGTTGTTTACTTCCGGCCCATAAAAAAAACCTTTGAATATAATTCAAATAGGCAAAGACCTGGCAAAACAGTTTTCGGCCGTAACCGAGATTACGAAGGTGAGGCCGAACAAACTGCGAGTTGTCGTGAGTAGCTTGAAGCAAGCAAACGAAATTGCTAGCTACGAGCTCTTTACAAGGGAGTACCGCGTGTACATCCCTGCCAAGGGCGTGGAGATCGACGGTGTGGTTACCGAAGGAAGCCTCTCGGTCGATGACATTTTGCGTCACGGGGTTGGCTGCTTCAAGAACCCCCTGATTCAAGATGTAAAGATACTGGATGTCAAGCAATTGCATTCAGTATCCATCGAAGAAGGGAAGAAGAAATTCTTCCCTTCGGATTCCTTCCGTGTAACATTCGCCGAATCCGCACTGCCGAACTACATCTCTTTGGACAGGGTTCGTCTGCCTGTACGCCTGTTCATACCGCGGGTCATGCATTGCCAAAACTGCAAGCAGTTAGGTCATGCAGCCACCTACTGCTGCAACAAGGCACGCTGCAGCAAGTGCGGAGGCAATCATGCTGAGACCGCTTGCAGTGAGGATACTGCGAGGGAACTCGGCATGACCTTTCGGCGTGTCCCGCGAACAAACAGCGCGAGAAAAAAATTAAGCGTTCCCTTAAGGAACGATCAAAGCGCTTTTTTGCAGATAAGCTTAAGAGGGCTGAGCCACCCTCGACAGGAAACATCTTTTCCTTATTGCCAACCGATGAGGGTACATCTGACGATCCCGTCGAAGGGTGTTCTTATGCCTTGCCAGAGGGATCAAGGAAGAGGAGAATGCTCAACTCTCCTAATCTTTCTCGCAAAGGTCGTAAGATAACCCCTAGCGGAATGACCAATAAGACAACACAAAAAGGAAGCGGTGAAGAAAAACCGGAGCAAGTACCCCCCGGTTTTAATTTCAAATCAAACCAGGAGTACCCACCGCTTCCTGGGGCACCAAAAACCCCTCGTGCACCCATTTCTCGATCAGAAGACATAAAAGAAACAGGGTTCATAAAATTCTCTGATATTGTGGACTGGATATTTAAAACATTCAACATACCAGATCCCCTTCAAAACATTCTTCTTGCCCTTCTCTCCACAGTGAAAACCTTTTTGAAGCAACTCACAGCAACTTGGCCCCTCATTTCAGCTATCGTGTCTTTCGATGACTAATACGTCGAAAGAGGTTAGGAATTTTGTCACTGTGTTACAGTGGAACTGCAGAAGTATCATCCCCAAATTCGATTTATTTTCACATTTAATAAACACATACAATTGTGATGCGTTCGCACTCTGTGAAACCTTTCTCAATTCAAATGACCAACTTAATTTCCACGATTTCAACATCATTCGTCGAGATCGAGACTCACACGGTGGAGGGGTACTTTTAGGGATCAAAAAGTGCTATTCTTTTTTTCAAAATCGACCTCCCCTCGATCTTGAATATTGAAGTTGTTGCCATTCAAACGAATATGAATGGAAAAGACCTTTGCCTTGTTTCGTTATATATTCCCCCATCCGCGCGGATTGAACAGAAGCAACTCCTTGATATAGCAGAATTGCTTCCCGCACTTTTTTTGATTTTGGGAGATTTTAACTCTCACTGTTCGCTATGGAGGTCGCTGTACGACGACAACCGATCTTCTTTAATCTGTAACTTGATCGACGACTTCAATATGACACTTTTGAATACTGGGGAAGCGACACGTGTACCTAATCCTCCAGCACGTGAAAGCGTGCTTGACCTATCCCTCTGCTCGACATCACTAGCGTTAGATTGCCAGTGGAAAGTAATCAACGATCCCCACGGTAGTGATCATCTTCCAATCGTTATATCAATTGCTAATGGTTCAAATCCCCCGAACCCAATCAATATTTCCTACGACCTTACACGTAATATTGATTGGAAGCGTTATGAGTCTTTTATAGCGGAATCTATCGAGACTCACGAGGAACTTCCTCCGGAGGAAGAATACGCGTTCTTAGCTGGCTTGATAATCGACGCCGCGACTCAAGCTCAGACGAAACCGATACCCGGGGTAACGATTAGACAGCGCCCTCCCATCATATGGTGGGACAAAGAGTGCTCTGAGCTGTACGCGCGAAGGTCCGCGGCGTATAAGGACTACCGGGAGTACGGCACTATCAACCTACTTCGAAAGTACGAGGCACTGGGCAGGCAGATGAAGAGCTTAGTAAAGGCGAAAAAACGCGGGTACTGGCGGCGGTCCGTAAACGCGTTGACGAGGGAAACAGCGATGTGCACTCTTTGGGATACCGCCAGGCGCATGCGGAACCATGACGTTTCGAAGGAGAGTGAGGAGTATTCAGATCGCTGGATACTCGATTTTGCCAAAAAGGTCTGTCCGGACTCTGTACCGGAACAGAAAACCTTTCGCGACGCGTTTTTAGTAACTACGGAAGAGCCTCCATTTTCGATGTTGGAATTTTCAATGGCTCTCCTGTCGTGCAACAATAAGGCTCCAGGGTTAGATATAATAAAATTCAACCTGTTGAAGAATCTACCCGACTCTGCAAAAAGACGCGTGTTGAATTTGTTCAACAAGTTTCTTGAGCTAAATATTGTTCCGCATGACTGGAGGGAGGTAGAAGTCATTGCTATTCGGAAACCCGGGAAACCTGCCTCTGATCACAATTCATATAGGCCGATTGCGATGCTCTCTTGCCTCCGGAAATTAATGGAGAAAATGATCCTCTTACGGTTAGACAAATGGGTCGAAACAAACGGTTTACTTTCAGATAATCAATTTGGCTTTCGCCGGGGCAAAGGAACGAACGATTGCCTAGCGTTGCTTTCTACTGAAATTCAACTCGCATTTGCTCGAAAAGAGCAAATGGCTTCTGCGTTCATGGATATTAAGGGGGCTTTTGACTCTGTCTCTGTAGAAGTTTTAAGCGCGAAACTTCATTCGCAGGGACTTGCACCAAATTTGAATAACTTTTTGCTCAATTTGTTGTCAGAAAAGCAAATGTATTTCTCACATGGCGATTCGACAACTTCCCGAATAAGTTACATGGGCCTTCCCCAGGGCTCATGTTTAAGTCCTCTCTTATATAATTTTTACGTCAATGACATCGATGAATGTCTTGCAAATTCATGCACGCAAAGGCAACTTGCAGACGATAGCGTTGTATCCATTACTGGTAGCGAGGTTAGCGATCAGCAAGGACCATTGCAAGATACCTTAGACAATTTGTCTGAATGGGCTCTTAAGCTGGGTATCGAATTCTCTCCGGAGAAAACTGAGTTGGTCGTTTTTTCTAGGAAGCATAACCCAGCTCAGCTGCAGCTCCTACTAACGGGTAAAACGATCACTCGGGTTTTAGTCGCTAAATATCTCGGGGTCTGGTTCGACTCTAAATGCACCTGGGCTTGCCATATTAGGTATCTGACACGAAAATGCCAACAGAGGATTAATTTTCTTCTTACGATTACCGGAACCTGGTGGGGTGCTCACCCAGGAGACCTTCTAAGGTTATACCAAACAACAATACTGTCAGTTCTTGAATACGGTTGTTTCTGCTTTCGCTCCGCTGCGAACACGCATATTTTGAAACTAGAAAGAACACAATATCGTTGTTTGCGTATTGCCTTGGGTTGCATGCAGTCGACCCATACGATGAGTCTTGAAGTGCTAGCGGGTATTCTTCCGTTGAAACATCGTTTTTGGAATCTCTTTTACCGGTTACTAATTCGATGTACGGTCATGAACACATTGGTAATTGAAAATTTCGAGAGGTTGGTCGACCTTCAATCCCAAACCAGATTTATGACTTTATATTTTGACTACATGGCTCAAGATATTAACCCTTCTTCATACGTTCCCTTCAATGTCGCACCTTTAGATACTTCTAACAATGCTATATTCATCGACACCACCATTAAAGAAGACATTATTGGTATCCCGGATCAATTGCGCCCACAAGAGATCCCTAAGATTTTTTTAAATAAGTTTAAACATGTGAGTTGTGATAAAATGTTTTATACTGACGGATCTAATCTAGTGTTTTATACTGACGGATCTAACCTAGTCCACTGGCTTCGGTGTTTTCCACGGAAACTTTACCGCCTCCTACAAACTCGATGCTCCTGCTTCCGTGTACGTCGCAGAACTTGCTGCTATTCAGTACTCTCTTGGGATCATCGAAACCCTGCCCATAGACCACTACTTCATCTTCACAGACAGTCTCGGTGCCGTTGAGGCTCTGCAATCGATGAAGACTGTGAAGCACACCCCGTATTTCCTGGGGAAAATACGGCGGTTTTTAAGTGCTTTAACAGATAAAAATTACCGGGTTACCTTAGCGTGGGTCCCTTCTCGTTGTTCCATTCCGGGCAATGAAAAGGCTGACGCTTTAGCTAAGGTGGGTGCTATTGATGGCGATATTTATAGTAGACCAATTGCTTATGATGAATTTTATAGCATTTTGCGTCAAAGAACACTCAACAGTTGGCAATCATCATGGAACTCAGATGAACTGGGACGGTGGCTACATTCCATTTTTCCTAAGGTATCGACGAAAGCATGGTTCAAGGGTTGGATGTAGGTCGGGACTTTATTCGCGTGATGTCCAGACTTATGTCCAATCACTATATGTTAAACACGCATCTCTTTCGTATAGGGCTTGTAGACAGTAATCACTGCGTTTGTGGCGATGGCTACCATGACATCGAGCATGTTGTTTGGTCGTGTGCCGAATTCGAACCTTTCGCGACGCGTTTTTAGTAACTACGGAAGAGCCTCCATTTCCGATGTTGGAATTTTCAATGGCTCTCCTGTCGTGCAACAATAAGGCTCCAGGGTTAGATATAATAAAATTCAACCTGTTTAAGAATCTACCCGACTCTGCAAAAAGACGCGTATTGAATTTGTTCAACAAGTTTCTTGAGCGTAATATTGTTCCGCATGACTGGAGGGAGGTAGAAGTCATTGCTATTTGGAAACCCGGGAAACCTGCCTCTGATCACAATTCATATAGGCCGATTGCGATGCTCTCTTGCCTCCGGAAATTAATGGAGAAAATGATCCTCTTACGGTTAGACAAATGGGTCGAAACAAACGGTTTACTTTCAGATACTCAATTTGGCTTTCGCCGGGGCAAAAGGACGAACGATTGCCTAGCGTTGCTTTCTACTGAAATTCAACTCGCATTTGCTCGAAAAAAGCAAATGGCTTCTGCGTTCATGGATATTAAGAGGGCTTTTGACTCTGTCTCTGTAGAAGTTTTAAGCGCGAAAATTCATTCGCAGGGACTTGCACCAAATTTGAATAACTTTTTGCTCAATTTGTTGTCAGAAAAGCATATGTATTTCTCACATGGCGATTCGACAACTTCCCGAATTAGTTACATGGGCCTTCCCCAGGGCTCATGTTTAAGTCCTCTCTTATATAATTTTTACGTCAATGACATCGATGAATGTCTTGCAAATTCATGCACGCTAAGGCAACTTGCAGACGATAGCGTTGTATCCATTACTGGTAGCGAGGCTAGCGATCTGCAAGGACCATTGCAAGATACCTTAGACAATTTGTCTGAATGGGCTCTTAAGCTGGGTATCGAGTTCTCTCCGGAGAAAACTGAGTTGGTCGTTTTTTCGAGGAAGCATAACCCAGCTCAGCTGCAGCTCCTACTAGCGGGTAAAACGATCACTCAGGTTTTAGTCGCTAAATATCTCGGGGTCTGGTTCGACTCTAAATGCACCTGAGCTTGCCATATTAGGTATCTGACACGAAAATGCCAACAGAGGATTAATTTCCTTCTTACGATTACCGGAACCTGGTGGGGTGCTTACCCAGGAGACCTTCTAAGGTTATACCAAACAACAATACTGTCAGTTCTTGAATACGGTTGTTTCTGCTTTCGCTCCGCTGCGAACACGCATATTTTGAAACTAGAAAGAACACAATATCGTTGTTTGCGTATTGCCTTGGGTTGCATGCAGTCGACCCATACGATGAGTCTTGAAGTGCTAGCGGGTATTCTTCCGTTGAAACATCGTTTTTGGAATCTCTTTTACCGGTTACTAATTCGATGTACGGTCATGAACACATTGGTAATTGAAAATTTCGAGAGGTTGGTCGACCTTCAATCCCAAACCAGATTTATGACTTTATATTTTGACTACATGGCTCAAGATATTAACCCTTCTTCATACGTTCCCTTCAATGTCGCACCTTTAGATACTTCTAACAATGCTATATTCATCGACACCACCATTAAAGAAGACATTATTGGTATCCCGGATCAATTGCGCCCACAAGAGATCCCTAAGATTTTTTTAAATAAGTTTAAACATGTGAGTTGTGATAAAATGTTTTATACTGACGGATCTAATCTAGTGTTTTATACTGACGGATCTAACCTAGTCCACTGGCTTCGGTGTTTTCCACGGAAACTTTACCGCCTCCTACAAACTCGATGCTCCTGCTTCCGTGTACGTCGCAGAACTTGCTGCTATTCAGTACTCTCTTGGGATCATCGAAACCCTGCCCATAGACCACTACTTCATCTTCACAGACAGTCTCAGTGCCATTGAGACTCTGCGATCGATGAAGCCTGTGAAGCACACCCCGTATTTCCTGGGGAAAATATGGCGGTTTTTAAGTGCTTTAACAGATAAAAATTACCGGGTTACCTTAGCGTGGGTCCCTTCTCATTGTTCCATTCCGGGCAATGAAAAGGCTGACGCTTTAGCTAAGGTGGGTGCTATTGATGGCGATATTTATAGTAGACCAATTGCTTATGATGAATTTTATAGCATTTTGCGTCAGAGAACACTCAACAGTTGGCAATCATCATGGAACTCAGATGAACTGGGACGGTGGCTACATTCCATTTTTCCTAAGGTATCGACGAAAGCATGGTTCAAAGGGTTGGATGTAGGTCGGGACTTCATTCGCGTGATGTCCAGACTTATGTCCAATCACTATACGTTAAACACGCATCTCTTTCGTATAGGGCTTGTAGACAGTAATCACTGCGTTTGTGGCGATGGCTACCATGACATCGAGCATGTTGTTTGGTCGTGTGCCGAATTCTGTGATGTTAGGTCCGAGCTTATAGATTCCCTCCGGGCCCGAGGAAAACAACCGAACGTTCCCGTTAGAGACATTCTGGGAAGCGGTGATCTGCAGTACATGACACAGCTATACTGCTTTCTGAAAAATGCTGACATTAAAATTTAAAATTTTCTTTGTCTATTTGTCAGATTAAGGATACAAATATACTATGCTGAAGACACGGAAACAAAGAGCCCGCATCTATGCTGACACAAATATTTTGAACCCACAACAAACAAGAATACAATTGCTCTACCAGTTGAAAAACAAAATTCCAAAATAATTTTAAGTTAAAATTGTATCTCCCCTCCTCTCACCTTAAATCCCCACTAGCTCGTAGTCGGCCGCGAGAATAAAAAAAAGGCCTCCCTCTTTTCCCTGCTAACGTAGAATTAATACCAATTGTACTTGGCTCAGTAAAACAGAAAATGTATCGTGCCGTGTCAAATAAACTAATTTAATTTAAAAACAATCAACGGAGGCTCAGGGCTTGCCTTAGTCTTGGACATGTACGGAAAACTGTCCTTATCGAATTTTACGTCTTATGCCACGAACAAGCGCTGGGTCTTCATGTTCCACAGTATATATCCATTAGGTGCATAACCAACCATTACCGATAACTTACTCTTCGCATCTAGTTTCTTGCGTTGCTGTGCAAGAATCAATGCATATGCCTTGCAACCAAATACTCATATCTGGTTTATGTTTTGTCCACATCTCAACTTCATCATGAAAATGACTGCGAAGTGCGTGAAATCGTCAGTAAAAGAGATGAAGTACCGAGAGCCATCCCAGGCGCTTGGCGTGATTGGCCAAACACTGTAATAAGTCTCCAATATAGATAATGAGAATTCCATTTATTTGCGTGATCTACATTGTTCAGTGGTCAATGGTACACTAAATTATTTAACATGACTGTTCGTATAGTCTATAGAGTATAGTTTCAAGCAGTGTTGCTAGAGCTGCAATATATTACACGCTTTCTTTTCTTTTTTTTTTTCTAAACTATCAACCTAATCAAATTCATACCTCTTTTTTTTTCTTTTTTTTTTTTTTTTTGAAGGTGGCGGGGAAATCTGCAAACAGACACCTGAGAAGAGAACTCAGGGTGTGGGGATGAGACTAGGGGAGAGATGCTGGGGTAGTTACACTCGCCCAGACACCTACTGATCCCTGTCCCGACCCACTAAAACCCCTCCAGTCTCCAGCCCTGGTCTTCCCGGAACGACGGTTAAGTATTACGTCGGGGAGTGGCTTTTGTGCGTGATGCACCCTCTTTACTCTTATAACCTCCTAGCTAACTACCTGGAGACTGGTAATTAGCTACCACTGGCGTGTTGGTGGTTGACACGCCACACACGTTGCAGCTCCAGAACAATCTGAGAGGCGGCCGCACAGACCGCGTTCCAGATGTCCGGGTCTTCGCACATCCTCCGGACTAGATTGTCCGGAGTAGTGCCAGGCCCGCTCACAGCCATCATGTTGCTCCTCGCTCTTGCGAAACGGGGGCATACGAAGAAGACATGCTCAGCAGTCTCCTCCTCCTCCACGCACTCGGGACACATTGGGGACACCGCGTGTCCGAACCTGTGCAGATATTGCCTGAAACAACCATGGCCTGACAGGATTTGTGTCAGGTGGAAGTTCACTTCACCATGTCGTCTCCCGACCCAGCCGGATATCTCCGGTATGAGTCGGTGCGTCCATCTGCCCTTTGTGGAGTTGGACCATTCCCGCTGCCAGCGGAGCATCGAGAATGACCTTCTGGTACCTCGTATGCCCCTTGTGTTACGTTGGTCGAAACACTCTCTGTCCTCCTTGATGGCGATGCTGATAGGCATCATGCCGGACAAGACACAGATTGCATCGTATGACACCGTACGATACGCACTCGCAACTCTCAGGCACATGAGCCTGTAGGTACTTTCCAGTTTACCACGGTAACTGTTAGTACCTAGCGCTCTGGACCACACTGGCCCACCATACCTAAGTATGGACGAAACCACGCTGGCAAGAAGTCTTCGCTTGCTGCCATAAACCGCTGAACTATTGGACATCATACGAGATAGTGCTGCAATAGCCGATGAGGCCCTCTTACAGGCATAGTCGACGTGACTCCCGAACGTGAGCTTGTCGTCCACCATAACCCCCAAGAGCTTCAGGGATCGCTTCGAGGTGATGGTGCAGTCTCCGACTCTGACCACCGCCTGTTGCTCCGATTTACGGTTGTTCACAACCGTGACCTCCGTCTTATGATGCGCGAGCTCCAGTTTCCTGGAGCGCATCCAGTCCTCGACCTTGCGTATACAGTGCGCGGCCGTCAACTCGACCTCCTCGATAGACTCGCCGTAAACCTCCAGCGTTATGTCGTCTGCAAAGCCGACGATCACAACCCCTACAGGGAACTTGAGTTTCAACACTCCGTCATACATGACATTCCACAACACCGGGCCCAGGATAGAACCTTGCGGAACTCTTGCGGTAATTGGGACGCACTTCTGACCCTCCTCCGTGTCGTAAACAAGTACTCGATTCTGGAAATAATTTTCCAGAATCTCGTACAGCGACACCGGTACATGGATGCTCCTGAGCGCGAGCGCTATGGAGTCCCAACTGGCACTATTGAACGCATTCTTCACGTCGAGCGTGACGATTGCGCAGTAGCGTATTCCCCTTCTCTTGCGCTGGATTGCTACCTCCGCCGTCTTGATAACGGAAGAGATTGCGTCCAGCGTGGACCTGCCCTTCCGGAAGCCGAACTGGTTACTTGCCAGACCGTGTACACCCTCCGTGTACCTCACCAGTCTGTTGAGGATGATCCTCTCAAGCACCTTGCCCGCGGTGTCCAGCAGGCAGATAGGCCTATATGCCGATGGGTCCCCTGGCGGTTTCCCAGCCTTCGGCAATAAGACCAGTCTCTGCCGCTTCCACCTGTCCGGAAAGAGACAGTCATCCAGGCACCTCTGCATGACTGCCCTGAACAGCCCGGGGGCCGTTTTTATCGCCAGCCTGATCACCAGGTTAGGGATACCATCCGGTCCCGGTGCCTTGCTCACCTTTAGGGATTTGGCGATCACGATGATTTCCTCATTCGTAGCCCTTGCCTCCTCCCCTGCCTCGACACGGCTGTCGTCGCTCACGGATTGGATGCTCGGCAGGTTGGCCGACCATCTCTGGTCTATGTCTGAGATACTGGAACGTCGGACGTGAGACTCGACTGCCGGAGGCCAAGGACTTGGCTCGTGGCGTGGAAAGAGTTCCTCGATGATACGCTCCAGCATCGCTGGTGATCGCTCTGCAGGCGCCAGCGCGCCTTTAGTCTTGGCCATTACGATCCTGTAGGCGTCACCCCACGGATTTGTATTGGCACTCGCACATAGCCTATCGAAGCAGGCCCTCTTGCTGGCCTTTATCGCACTCTTTAGCATCGATCTTGCCGAACTGAATGCTGCGCGGCGCTCTGTCCTCTATTCTTCGTTTCGCGCACGCTGCATCCTCCGTCTTGCACGGAGGCACGCACTGCGAAGGTCGGCTATCGCGTCCGTCCACCAGTAAACCGGTGGCTTTCCATTCCTAGGTTGGCGAGTCCTAGGCATGGTGGCGTCGCACGCCCGCGATAGCATAGCAACTAGTTGGTCAGCAGTCGGGCGGAGCCAACTGCCCCCCTCGCGCTCCCTTCTCATTGCCTCTTCGAATACCTCGGCATCAAAGTGCGATGTCTTCCACCCGCGAACGGTCGGAGTGTTGGCTCTACCCGTCGCTTGCCGCCTCTCGTTGTTGTCTACACTATAACAGACCGCCTGGTGGTCGCTATTAGTGTAACCATCGTCTACCCTCCAGTTCTTGATCAGTCCTGGGCTGGAGAACGTCACGTCGATGATCGACTCCGCGCCATTTCTGCTAAATGTACTTTTGTTCCCAACGTTGGCCAGATCTAGGTTGAGCTTTGCAAAAGCCCCCAACAGGATCTGGCCCCTCTGGTTCGTGAAGCGACTTCCCCACTCAACAGCCCAAGCGTTGAAGTCGCCCGCCACCACCAACGGCGTTAGGCCCGTTAGCTCCATGGATAGGAGGTCGACCATCTGGGTGAACCTTTCGGTAGACCAACGTGGCGGAGCATAGCAACTGCAGTAGAACACTCCGTTTACCTTAGCAACTACGTACCCTTCTTCTGAGGTTGAGACAACCTCCTGAACCGGGAACTTGCTCGTCGTACATATGGCCGCCAAACTGGACTTATCCGCAACCCAGTTACCGTTTCCGGGAGGGATGCGGTAGGGATCCGATATGACGGCGATGTCCGACAACGACTCAGAGGCTGCTTGGTGTAGCAGCTGCTGAGCCGCGAAGCAATGGTTCAGGTTCAGTTGCGTCACCCTTACGCCCGTGGTTTCGCAGCCGGCTTACCGGCTGGGCACCTGGGGCCTCCCATAAAGTGTTTGGCGTCCCGTTTCCCGGAACATACCATGCACTTGGGAGACTCCACACAGTCCTTTGCTTTATGGCCTGCACCTCCACATCGCCTGCACAGCTGGCTCCTATCGGGCCCCTTGCAGGTCCAGGACTTATGTCCGCCCTCGAAGCACCGGAAGCAAATGTCTGGTTGCTGTAGTATTCCCAGAGGACATACAGACCAGCCGACCTTCAACTTGCCCTCTTTCAGGGCCAGGTTAGCGTCCGCCGACGATAGTCGGAAGGTAGCTATCTGGGTCCCCGCCGGACCTTTGCGGAGGCGGATTGACTCCTTAGCCACCTCCACCCCGCACTTCGCTTTTAGGGCTTGTGCAATGTCGCACCCCTCAGTGATTTCGTCCAGGTTTTTAAGCTGGAGAGTCACTTCTGAGGTGAGTGCCCGCACTTGCACCTCCTTCCCTAGGACCTTTTCAGCTACCGTTTTGTAGGTAGCCCCCTTGTTCTTGGCGTCCTTCCGGAGCTCAAGTATCATCTCGCCAGTGCGAGATCGGCGGATACTCCGCACATCCGCCCCCAGATCCTTGAGCTGGGTTTCCCCCCTCATCTTCTTCAAGACTTCTGAGTACTTCGACCCATCCGTCTTGAGTATGAGGGCATCACCCCTACTCCGCGCCGTTTTGACCTTTTTTGGTCCTCTGGCCGCTCCGCCATCATGTCGCGTCGCACCTTCCCGACGCTTCCTACCCTCTACGGTAGTCCAAGGGTTGCCCGTAGCCTCCACCTGTGCCTTTTCCGCGGTGGACCTTGAACCGGTTGGCGTGTGTTCCCGTGGGAGTAGCACGACCAATCGTTTCTTGGTGTTCCCGGGGGCCGTTTCCCCCGGGGACTGCCTCGTTCGCTTAGCGACCTGCCCCGTGGAGCAGACCGACGCGAACGAGGGGGCGTCTGTCTGCACCTCTTTAGATGCAGTCGCCCTCCCGGTCCTGGCCGCTTGCTCGGCCGCCTTCACCCGAGCTACGAGTTCTTCGTGCTCCTCTCTAGCTTCATCAATGGTGCTCCGAAGCAGAAGGAGGCTCTGCTTCAGGTCGCCAGCGATGTTTCGCCTGTTCGCCAAGAACTCGATTATGGCATCGAGTTGTTCAGACAGCGCCGCCACTCTTGGCCGCGTGTCCATACACCTTTCGACGGCCTTGACTAGCAAGGGACCGTCTACCGAGATGTCTGGTGTGGACACCGACGGATTCGCCGTTTTTCCACCTCCAGACTTCGCCGCATCCGTCTCCGCCTTCTTCTGCGGAGACCGCTGGATGCCACCTCGTGCGAAGGGATTTGGTAACCCCTCCGCACCCGTCTCTTTTGTTTTTGAGTTCAACATTTTCGTTTATTGGGTCCCCCTTCCAGCCGCTATCCTTATCCATAATGGAGTAGTCGCCTAAATGGTCCCAAGGTAGTCTATGCCGGAGCAGTGAGGCCATGGCTAGGGGCGGCTGCCATAGCGCCTTATGGGCAACTATGACACCCCCGACCGGCGCAAGACAGGAAAAGACATCTGATCCTACTCCTGCCGGGCTCCCACCAGGCAATGGACTCGGAACGTACTGGAAGGCCTGCCAGGTTTTACGGGACGGAGACCCCTGCACCGGTTGTAATCTCGCCGTTTCAAGCCGTTATCACACGACATTACTAAGGGAGCTCGGCGCAGGTGCCAGCCCAAAATCATGGTACGAAAACGAAATCCGACTCTTATCCTATAGTGATGCGACCAGTTGCCGTAATTGGGAACATTACTGGCATCAGTCCCAATGGGCGGTATAGTGCATTTGGGTGGTGGGAGCGGCACTACTCGCTCCGTCGGAGCTGCTTCCGGCCAGTGTGGCTTTTGCGAGAATTCAGCGGCCCAGTGCCTGAATCTCGCCACGACCTAAGCTAGCTCCCGCTGGTGGTCCGGGACTGCTTGCTAGCAGTGAGCACTTCCGTGGCCTTCGGTAATCGCCAATTACCGACCCGTGGTGGCATTCAGCTCTGCCCATTCATACCTCTGAGGCGGTTTAACTATCCTACCACTACGTGTTCTATACGGAATGCTTGATTCGGCAAGCGTAGGTGCATTGAACGTGGGACGTGGCGTTGAACGAGCTTCAGAACTCAGGGGCAAATTAAATTCTTCGATGGAATCAGAGTTCTCCAATTGAGCGTCATAATATGTGGATGAATTCGGTGAGCCAACAGTTGATGCGTTCGGTGAATGGCCGGTTGGTACACTAACATCTTCGGGAACTTGTAGATGATTTGGATGATATACATCCTTTTGCACTGATGGAGCCTCTTGTTCTTCTACCTGTTTATCTCTTTGATCGAGAGATTGTCGCAAGTGATCCTCATACAGTGCTTCACTCGGATCAAATCCTTGATTCTGAGACTTAGCGATGAATCTTCGATTTCGTCGAAAGTAGTTTCCATGATCATCTTTAATGATGTATGATCGATCAGTAACGTTACGCGTAATTTACCCATAGTGCCATTCATTACTGTTCTTTTTGAATATAACTCCGTCACCAATCCTCAAAATCGGCAAATTATTCGATGAACGATCATAATAGCATTTTTGTTTGTTTCGTTTAATGTCTAGCCTACGCCTAATATCTTCTTCATTAAAGTTGACACGGGTGAGAAGTATTGTCTTAATTGGTAAATGAGTTTTCAATTGGCGACCAAATAACAGTTGGGATGGTGTAAAACCTGTGCTGGCGACCGTTGTCGTATTATACTCTAGAAGACGATAGCGGAAGCATTCACGTTCGTTCACTTCAAGACATCTGAACAGAAAATGTATCGTGCCGTGTCAAATAAACTAATTTAATTTAAAAACAATCAACGGAGGCTCAGGGCTTGCCTTAGTCTTGGACATGTACGGAAAACTGTCCTCATCGAATTTTACGTCTTATGCCACGAACAAGCGCTGGGTCTTCATGTTCCACAGTATGTATCCATTAGGTGCATAACCAACCATTACCGATAACTTACTTTTCGCATCTAGTTTCTTGCGTTGCTGTGCAAGAATCGGTAATATGCCTTGCAACCAAATACTCATATCTGGTTTATGTTTTGTCCACATCTCAACTTCATCATGAAAATGACTGCGAAGTGCGTGAAATCGTCAGTAAAAGAGATGAAGTACCGAGAGCCATCCCAGGCGCTTGGCGTGATTGGCCAAACACTGTAATAAGTCTCCAATAGAGATAATAAGAATTCCATTTATTTGCGTGATCTACATTGTTCAGTGGTCAATGGTACACTAAATTATTTAACATGACTGTTCGTATAGTCTATAGAGTATAGTTTTAAGCAGTGTTGCTAGAGCTGCAATATATTACACGCTTTCTTTTCTTTTTTTTTTTACTAAACTATCAACCTAATCAAATTCATACCTCTGAGGCGGTTTAACTGTCCTACCACTACGTGTTCTATACGGAATGCTTGATTCGGCAAGCGTAGGTGCATTGAACGTGGGACGTGGCGTTGAACGAGCTTCAGAACTCAGGGGCAAATTAAATTCTTCGATGGAATCAGAGTTCTCCAATTGAGCGTCATAATATGTGGATGAATTCGGTGAACCAAGAGTTGATGCGTTCGGTGAATGGCCGGTTGGTACACTAACATCTTCGGGAACTTGTTGATGATTTGGACGATATACATCCTTTTGCACTGATGGAGCCTCTTGTTCTTCTACCTGTTTATCTCTTTGATCGAGAGATTGTCGCAAGTGATCCTCATACAGTGCTTCACTCGGATCAAATCCTTCATTCTGAGACTTAGCGATGAATCTTAGATTTCGTCGAAAGTAGTTTCCATGATCATCTTTAATGATGTATGATCGATCAGTAACGTTACGCGTAATTTGCCCATAGTGCCATTCATTACTGATCTTTTTGAATATAACTCCGTCACCAATCCTCAAAATCGGCAAATTATTCGATGAACGATCATAATAGCATTTTTGTTTGTTTCGTTTAATGTCTAGCCTACGCCTAATATCTTCTTCATTAAAGTTGACACGGGTGAGAAGTATTGTCTTAATTGGTTAATGAGTTTTCAATTGGCGACCAAATAACAGTTGGGATGGTGTAAAACCTGTGCTGGCGACCGTTGTCGTATTATACTCTAGAAGACGATAGCGGAAGCATTCACGTTCGTTCACTTCAAGACATCTCTTTAGAATATTTTTAGCTATAGCAACGCCTTTTTTCGCCAACCCGTTGCTCTGAGGAAACCGCGGGCTCGAGAACACGAACTTCACGTTGCATTTATTGGCGTAATCCTCGAAGGCTTTTGAGTTGAATGGCATATTATCGCACCTGATTTGGGTTGGATATCCGTATCGATGAGATGAGATCTAGAGTTTTAATAACACTGCAAGCTGATTTCTGTTGTAATGTCTCCGAAATAACAAAACCTGAATAGGAATCCATAACCACCAAATAATCGCAACCAGCATATTCATAGAGCTTTTAACCAACTCAATAATATCGTTTGACATTCCAGGCCAGAAAAACTGCTGAAATTGAAAACTCATTTACCAATTAAGACAACACTTCTCACCCGTGTCAACTTTAATGAAGAAGATATTAGGCGTAAGCTAGACAATAAACGGAACAAACAAAAATGTTGTTATGATCGTTCAGCGAATAATTTGCCGATTTTGAGGATTGGTGACGGAGTTATATTCAAAAAGAACAGTAATGAATGGCCAGCACAGGTGAGGTAGATAGAGACTTCATGACATCTTGAACTTCACGATCATGATCCGCCGACCACTTCCACTCAACATCATTCCGAGATATTTTACGTAGCGCTACCGTGCGTTGAGACAGGTTTGAAATGAATTTCCCAAGTATTTAAACAATTCCAACAGCCTAAGAACATCAGACTTGTTTCTCGGGTTTGGCATATCAAGTATGGCCTTAACATAAGACGAATCAGGTTCAACATGATCCTTAGTTATGATAGCCCATGAATTTTACTTTATTACATCGATACTGAGTCTTAGATGAGTTGAATCTTATATTGTTGTTCCTTGCACGATCGAGTACTGCCGCCAGAATTTTGTCATGTTCACATTCATCTTTGCCCGCAATTAACAAGTCGTCAAAATATACTTCAACTCCAGGTATATCACCAAATACCTGGACCATGCGCTTTTGAAACATTTCAGCGGCGCTACATATACCAAATGGTACTCGGTTCCAGCGATATCGGCCAAATGGTGTCATAAATGTTGTAAAATCTGAGCTTTGCCTATCCAGCTCCATCTGCCAAAATCCGCTGCGAAGATCCAAAACAGTAAAGATGCTATTCCCAGATAAACGGCTAAGGATATCTTCAGCTTTTGGTATCAAAAAATGTTCCCATTTAATACATGCGTTCAATGGTTTAGGGTCCAAGCAAATACGCAACGAACCATTTGGTTTTTCAACAATTTGCATGTTATTAACCCAGTCGTTGGGATAGTCAACCGGGCTTATAACTCCTTGTTCTACCATTGAACGAATTTCCTTTTTTAGGCGATTATGCAAACTGAGCGGAATACGTTTCTTATAATGCAGGCAGGGAGTTGCGTTTTCTTTCAATACGATGTGACAAGTGCCAGGAAACTTGCCCAGAACTTCGAATATATCATTGTTTTCCTTGACAAATGATTCAAGTTTGGGTGGGAATTGTACTAACGATTGAATAGTATTCAATCTTTTTATCAACCCGAAGTCAATACATGAACTCAACCCTAGCAGTGGTTCAAAACCATTATCAACGACCAAAAATTTCGCCACATGAGTAGTCTGTTTGTTCGGGTCAACGCATGAGAGTTCATCTAACCATGGACATTGATCTTATTCGAACTGTAATCAATCACGTTTACCGAAGTATTAGTAATGACAGGAACTTTTAATTAATTAATGTACTTCAAAGGCACGCAGTTAACATCTGCTCCAGTATCCAACTTAAATTGTATTGGCTGCCCACGAACAAGATACCGTTTAATCCACCATACGTGCGTTCCTCCATCATATGTGTTTGAGTTTATTCTATAATTAATTGTAGTAAGGTAATGTGACCTTTCCTCAACCTGACTCAAATCTACTAAATTTCCATTACCTGCATCAGCCCAGTTCAAAAAGTGAACCGGTTTACGGCTGTTACCGTGCTTCAGTTTTTCCGATGACTTTCCTCCACTGCTACGGTCGAACCCCATCTTGGATGACTTACTAACCTTTTAAAATGTCCTCGGCGGCCACAATCGTCACAAATCACATTCCTGGCGGGGCAGTACTGTCGATGACGTCCGTTGTATGGTTGTCCGCAATTGTAGCACAGCGGTGTCTTTATTGCCATAACATATTTCACTGCGTCGTCACTTTTTTCCTTTTCGTGTGATTTCTCTATTGTGTGCACTTCAACATGTTGACCTTTTTGTTCCAAAAGTTGCTTGCTTTCATTAGCCGCTTCATATATTTTGCATGTTTCCACGATCTTTGCCAAAGGCTCATCCTTTCCGTCCAGTAGTTTGAGCTGTAACTTTTTGTCTTGTACACCGACGATAATTCTGTCTCTTAACATCCGGTCAGCGTATGATGTATGGCATGACTTGCAAAGGTACTCACAGTATGCCAGTTGTGTTCGTAGGGCTGTCTCGAAATCCGCAAATGGTTGCTTTTCCTTTTGAACGATCATGTTATACTTGAAGGCTTCCATGGCAGTATTTTTGCGAGGTAAACAGTATGCGTCGAATGCTTCAATTACTTGCACCACTGTACGCGGTATTTGTTCAACAACACCACCATCGGCAACATTACCAGCGACATTGACACCCTCAGCAGCAGTAGCATTGACACCTTCCGCAGCAGCGGCATTGACACCTTCAGCAGCAGCAACATTGACATCTTCCGCAGCAGCGGCATTTTGAATAATGTTGTTTCCGACGTCTGCACCAAACATACTTTGGACATCACCATTGTTTGGAAACAAAGTATTGTAAATTTCGACTCCCCGTTCACCGATTAGCCACAAAAACAAGGCAATTTTATTTCGCTCCGGTTCCGTGTGCTTGTTGGTGGCAATAAGGTATATATTCAACTGCTGTTTCCATTTCGGCCACTCTTTTGCCAAGTTGGAACAATCCAAAGTAGGTGGCAATCGATCCATGATCGATAACGCACTTTCTATGCTTTTCAATTCACGTTGTGGAACTCGTTTTGCTTAGCCGTTTGTTTCAGTGAACGTTCTAGAACTTTTCGTGTATGTACTAATTACACTCACACACGCGCTTTTCGCTTCTATTCTTTTGTTCTGGGTATTCACACCTTACTTCAATTCTGAGCGATGCAGCTCGTTTTTCGCCGATAGGCGACCTCCTCGATAAATATTTCCGAAACTGTACCACAATTCGCGCTACGGGTTTTTTCCGAATCCTACTGCTGACACCATGTAATAAGTCTCCAATATAGATAATAAGAATTCCATTATTGTTCCTTAGCAACGAAGATGATGACGGGTTTCGTCATTCTTTCAAGAGCCACAAAACATTCCTTCTGGTTCACTAGGTGATCTCTAGCTCCAGAATCCAGCTTGAAGTTTATTTTTCTTTCAACGTTACTTTCAGATGCTCTGCCACCCATGAACGCCACAGCTTTTCCGACATTTTCAATAGCTCTTTCGCCACTTGCAACGTTTGCTTCCCCGTGGATCTTGCTGCGACAGTCCTTGGCCATGTGTCCTTCCTTGTTGCTTCGATTACATTTACCTGAGAACTTCCGGGGTTTTGTTGTCATCTGGTCAGATTTCTACATATCTTCATCTGGTCAGATTTCTACATATCTTCTGCCAGCAACCTTTCTCGAACGATATCAAGGGTCAACTTATCCTCTTCAAGGTTCTAACGCGGTGAATAACGGGTCGTATGATTCCGGGAGAGTTACGAAGAGCTGCAAAACGAGATCGCCTTTTCCAGCTTCGCCCCGGCTGACTTTAGTTTCCGGATGAGCTCGTCGAAAATCTTCAAATGGTCCTTGATTGATCCATCTTCATCCATTTTGAGTTTTGCGAGCTGTGGTCCCAACTTCCTTGACCGTTTCTTTTTCGCGGATCAAATCTAGTAAATCATCATGGGTGAAGGAAATGATCATATTCGTTGCTTGGTCGTCCATTTCTTGAAACTTTCTTGCTTCAGCTACTTCGACTGGTGCGTCCTTCTTTATCGCATCCAGCAATCCAGCTGACTTCAGAAGCTTCTCGACTCTGAGCTTCCAATTCTCGAATCCGGAACCGGAAAACTGTGGGATCCCATGTGCCGGTTCTCTGCGCGTCCATAACCTCTTGGTATGTGGTAGAATAAAAACAGTAGTTTGAATTGGGAAGAACTTGCACCTTTATAGGACGAGAGTTTATTAACGAATGATTGAAATTTTCATTTTTGATGGAATCTAACAAACTTGTTACTAGGATTACCTTCTATGATTACCACTTCCAACTTCAACAAAAAGTCAATCCATCCCTTTCAAAAACTGTTCAAGCATTCATCTAGGGTAAAAAGGTATAATACGCCCCCCCTAAGGAACATCGTCAATATTTTAGCTATGTTCATCACAAGCAACAAATCCCCAAGCAGCACGCATTGTTGCAATGAAGCAAATGCAACTCTCAATGCAGCATTCAAAGATTGTAATAAATCGCATCCGTTACTTTTATTCAACTTGTAAATAACCGAAAAAGCGCAGGAGGTGGAGCCTATATGCAACTAACAGTGCTATATGAACCATCATCTGCATCGATAGCCGCTGCAGTATAGGGAGAAATAAAGTTAAGTTTGTTTACCTTTACTGTTATTACTCTTCGGTGATGGTGTCGCGAAGTTTAATATAACTACATACATTATAAAACACCTCAAATATATCGAACTTTTTCTCTACTTACGCTTCTGATAGGTATGTAATTCTACCTGCGATTCAAAATTTAACGTGCAAAAAATGTTTTTACTTCGTAATTATTCACGCGCCTTTTATAAAGTGTTGTAAAAGAAATTTTATGATTCAAACTCGCCAAATTATAAACAATGTTTTGAGAAACGATAGTTCATCAAACCTTGCTCAGTGGATTTGCAGTGTTAATCATTCGTAATATGGAATAACAAAACCATATTTCCAACAATAATCATTTATCATTCGTTTATATTAGAGATGGCTGTTTTACCACACAGTAATTTTAGCAAATATATGGTTCAACAAGATGTTGCTATACATTTTCATCACTAGTTTGCTTTCCTTAGAAGAAAACGTTTGTGAAACAACAATGTGTAACATAATGTGACATTATCGTTATTTAAAAGCATCATGAAATATGCAGTTGGAAATAGATTGTAGAAAACTATTGAGCAATTTCTAGTTTTCAGTTACGAGAATGATACACGTAAATAACAAAATGTTGCTCAGTTCTTTTATATTTCTTCGGAGTAACCGAAAAAGTTTCTTGCACCGTTAAAAAGGTTTTAAAACAACAAATATTGAGTAGTCTCATTTGAAAACATGTTGCAAGTGCTGCTTGGGTCGTTCATGCAGTTGGATACACTATTTTGTTGGAATGCACTGCTATTATTTTGTTTTGTAATTACTGTTACACAAAAACGCCATAATTTTATTAAAAAATACGACAAAATTGCAAGCTTTTCAATCTAGCGGGGCAAAACGCCCCAGATGCAGTATAATATGCCCCATGCAGTAGCTTCATTTGGCAGCTCAGCACGCGAAGTGAAACAGCACTTGAAGTCTCAGAAGCGAACGCTAAAGCTGTGAACAAATCAGCCCGGCTAGCGGTGGGGCATATTGCCCGGAGCTGTAATGTAGCAGAAAGCAAATTATACAATTTTTATCGTTTCTTTACTAGATACAGCTACTTAGAGGTTCATTTGAGATATATTAGTGTGGTGTACAGATAAAAACCAAGTCAAAGGCTAAGGCCGATTAGAATATTGATTATGTGAAACGTACAGCGTGTTTACCAACACGCGCGAAAGCAATGCAAATAAATACCGCTGAGCTGAGCTCGAGCGGCAGAAGATTCTTTATACAGTTCGTTGATCTCTGATCCGAAATCCTTGGAGTTCACTGACCTTCTTTTACCTAGTTGTGATATATTAAAATTGGCGACGAAGTCAATTTGGTACGCGTGTGCAAAAATTTGAAAAGTTAGTGAAATTGCTGATTAGTTGTGCAAAGGCACGCAAAAGTTTGAATTTGTTTGATATTTGCGAGGCACGGCAACGGCCGTAAGTGATTTTATAGAAGGAAAAAGGGGACGAAAAGTTCAGTTGTTGAAAATTTTTAGAAAAATTCGGGCACAACGGTGCTAATTTTAGTGAAAAGAATAAAAAAAGTGTGATACTCTGAGGGAAAAAAGTGCGAAGGCAAAGGTCTTTTAAATAGTGTGAATGCGAAGGTCTCGATGTTAAGAGCCAGTTCGCGAGAGCCGCAACCGCCTTTCTGAGGGACGTTGTTTTGATGTTCTCCGATTGGGCTGAAATTTTCAGCGTTTGTTTGTCTATTCAAGGTATAAAGTTTTGCAAAATTTCAATTCTTCTTTGAGGTTAAGTGGGGTAAAACGGCCCTTGAAAATGTTTTGTCCAAAAACGTCCAAATACTAAAAAGTGCAATAACTCCTGCTAGACTTGATGGATTTTTCTAAAAATTTGTGGTATTATTCTACACTAAAAGTACTTCAAAACGCATGGTAACAATATAGGGTAAAGAGAAATTGACGAAAAAAACGCATTTTTCTTTTAAAATTTGTAAATTTTCAGGGTCATCCTACTCTTTTCAACATCGCTAGAAAAAATATCTGAATATGGCGTTTTGTAGAGCAACTCAAGAGCTTTGATGTCATGTATAAGCCAAGTGTGCCAAATGGGGTAAAACGGCCCTAGAAAGTTTTTTTTTAAAAACCGTCAAAATCACTATGATCACTGTAATTTCTGCTAGACTTAAAATATTTTACTAAAAATTTGGATTATCGCTGTACCTTACCAGAGCTACCTACTTCACCAGAAGATACGCAATTTGGGGTAAAACGTTCCTTGAAGATTTTTTTTTCGAAAAATGCCGTCAAAATCACCAATACTGCAAGAACTCGGGTTAGACTCGATAGATTTACTGAAAATTTAGATAATTACTCTAAGTTAATACGAACTTAAAGGCAAGATGACAAAAATGACAAATAGATTTTCATAACAGAAATAAACATTTTTCTTGAGAAATACTTAGCGATTTTCAGGGTGCTATTTTCTCTACAGAAAAGGTCCAGAACCAGAAGTTAGCATTTGATAAACTAATACAAAGCTTTTATTTGGCATAATATCCAGATGCATCTTTTGGGAAGTGACTAAAAAGGACTATAATTTTCCTTGACTTCACGAAAAGCTTCAAACAAGGTAAAAGATATTATCGACATGATGGTCGCGAAAATAAATAATTCCAACCGAGTACCTACTTATCCGTGGAGCAAATAAAATCGTTATTTGCACGATTCTCTGCAATAGTTATGTATGCAAAACTTAGCGTAAAGGAAGATGGTGCTTTGATGAACGTTGAAGAACATCATGAGTAAAAATCGTTAAGCATTAATGTTCGAAGTCGTGATTTTTCAAAATGATTGTTCATTTTTGTTGATACAACAGCAACCAGAGTAACATGATTTTTTTGGCCAACACTCAGGAAAAAGCTAAGAATGAGACCGATGACAATAAAGTTAAAAATAATCAAATTAAATAGATTTAAATTAAATTTAAAAACAATAAAATTAAAAAGATGAACAACATGAAACTCAAACCATAACTTACTTCATTTGCTTAAACAAAACTCGAAATATTGCAGTCTTTCAGCAACCGTCTCATCGATATTGTCTTTTACAGGGTTTGATGCTTTTCTTGAAACCTAGTGAAAAAGTCAAAAAAAAGTTCAGTCCTTTTTAGTCAGTTTTTAAATGATGCATCTGGAATTGATATCAAATACTAGCTCTTTAGTTGTTTTGTAAAATGCTAACTTCGGGTTTTGGACTGTTTTTTGTTGAGGAAATAGCACCCTGAAAATCGCCAAGTATTTTCCAAGAAAAATATATTTTTTTTCGTCATGTAAATCTATTTGTCACTTTTGTCATCTTACCCTTAAGTTCGTATCTAACTAGAGTTATAATCTAAAATTTCAGTAAATTTATCAAGTCTAACCCGAGTTATTGCAGTTTTGGTGATTTTGACGGCATTTTTCGAAAAAAAAAATCTTCAAGGAACGTTTTACCCCAAATTGCGTATCTTCTGGTGAAGTAGGTAGTTCTGGTAAGGTACAGTGATAATCCAAATTTTAAGTAAAATCTTTTAAGTCTAGCAGGAACTAAAGTGATTCTAGTGATTTTGACAGTTTTTTGAAAAAAAAACCTTCTAGGGCCGTTTTACCCCATTTGGCACACTTGGGTTCTACATGACATCAAAGCTCTTGAGTTGCTCTACAAAACGCCATATTCAGAAATTTTTTCTAGCGATGTTGAAAAGAGTAGGATGACCCTGAAAATTGACAATTTTTAAAAGAAAAATGCGCTTTTTTTCGTCAATTTACCTCTTTACCCTATATTGTTACCATGCGTAGCAGGAGTTATTGCACTTTTTAGAATTTGGACGTTTTTGGACATATCATTTTCAATGGCCGTTTTACCCCACTTAACCTCAATGAAAAAAATGAAATTTTGCAAAACTTCCTACCTTGAACACAAGGACAAACAAATGCTGAAAATTTCATCCCAATCGGAGAACATCAAAACAACATGCGGTTGCGCCTCTCGCGAACTTGCTCTTAATTGCGAAGGCAAAAATATAGTGCAAATGAAACGAAAAGAAAGCGAAGGTTTTAAGAAAAAAGTGATTTGAAAAGTATTAAAAGGAAAAGAAAGTGTGTGTATAAAAGCAATTTAAAAAAAAATCATTTAATTCACTGTGTTCCTCCAGCGGGAGAAGTTTCATCTTAGTTTCATTACTTATCCGCTGTGTTGCTCAAAGTGCATTGAGTGCCAGTACTAAATCATTACGGCAACGGTGTAAGCAGGATCGACTGGAGAGCGTGTGCTAAAGGTTCTACGGGAGATTTGTCTACTTCGGTTCTGCTTTGCGCTCCTGCTCCGATTCTACAGCATACAACACTATCCCGATCGTTAACGGAGAGCGTGAAAAGGTTTGGTAATTTACATCGACTCTGGTAAGCGATTCTTTTTTTCTCTTTTGTGATTCGTTAGGGTAACTCTACTTTTCATTAGTGCTGCAGATTTGGTTGAAATGGCTTCGAACATTGTCGGTTCGATTGAGCCCTCATCCCTGGTACTTCATTCACCAATTATGTTGAGCGGTTAGGGTTCGTCTTTCAGTACAATAATGTACCGGAGAGCTCACAGAAAGCTTTATTTATAACGCTTAGCGGACCAGCAGTGTTTGAGGAACTCAAACTGCTGTATCCGGCGAGAGACTTATCCACCTTGCAATACGCTGAGATAATTAAGAAATTAAAAGAACGTTTTGATGAAAAAGAATCAGATCTTTACAACGATTTAAATTTTATAGTCGCGTTCAAGGGAAGGATGAGTCCGCAGAAAATTTTGTTTTGGCTGTTAAGCTCCAAGCGGATTTCTGTGAGTTTGGAGAATTTAAGGATACAGCGTTTAGGGACAAGCTTTTGATGGGTTTTTTCAATAAGGAGCAGAAAATGTTAAGCGAAGAAAATTTGACGTTGGCTTCGGCGGAGCGTATGTTAGTAAATTGGGAGTTGGCAGGATCGAGATGAATATTTGAACGAACGAAATGGTAGAAATAGAAGCAGAAGTAGAAGTAGGTCAGGTTTTCACATGAGAAATAGAAGCAGGAGTAATAACAGAGATAGAAGTAGAAGCAGATCAAAAAAATATAAATACAACAAACCCGTAGTCTCTTGCTATTTTTGTGGAAAACCAGGACATATTTGGAAGAGATGCTTCAAATACATCAACAGTCAACGCAAACCATCTGTTCGTTTTGCCGATGAGCCGCAACCAGGCACTAGCGCTGAATCTAACTTGGAACAATTGTTTAGCAGATTCAAGCCAATGTTGGACGATTCTTCAGATGACTCAGGTGAATTCACATGTATGATGGTTTCAAACAAAACAAATTTTAATGAGCCCTGTTTGATTGATGTAAAAATTCAAAATCGTTTTGTTAAAATGGAGGTTGACTGTGGTTCGTCAATCACTCTTATGGGAAAACGTTTATATGCAAAATTTTTTGATTTACCATTAGAAAAATGTGAAAAGAAGTTGGTCGTTGTAAAAGGGGCTGAATTATCGGTTTTGGGCAAAGCATTGGTTGATGTTTGGAATTGATTATTTTAGACAGTCAGAATGATTTTCTTCCTTTGTTAGGGCGCAGCTGGTTGGATGTGTTAGGGCGCAGCAAGTGGATGTGTTTTATTCTGATTGGAGAAAATCCTTTAAAAAATTTTCCGCCATAAACAATGTTGGTACCATAAACCAGAGGGATAAAACAATTTCAAATATTAAAAGGCAATATCCTCATGTTTTTCTTAAAGATTTTTCATCTTCTATTGTTGGGTACGAGGCAGATTTGGTGCTGAAAGAGGATACACCTATATTTAAAAGGGCTTATGATGTGCCACACAGGTTGCAAGATAAGGTCATAGAGCATTTAGAGATGTTAGAACAACAAAAAAGTAAAACACCAGTTAAGACTAGTGAGTGGGCCTCCCCTGTAGTAGTAGTGATGAAAAAATCAGGAGATTAGGATGGGTATCGACTGTAAGGTGTCTATAAATAAATCAATCATTCCCAACACATATCCGCTTCCCGAAGCACAGGATTTGTTCGCCAAGCTTTCTGGGTGTAAGGTGTTTTGTTCTCTTGACCTTGAAGGCGCATATACTCAGTTGGCCTTGTCAAAGAACTCCAGGAGATTTGTAGTAATCAATACTATTAAGGGTTTGTTTACTTATAATCGTTTACCCCAGGGAGCATCGTCTAGCGCGGCAATTTTTCAACAGGTAATGGAGCAGGTTTTGGCTGGTTTAGAGAATGTTTCGGTTTACCTTGATAATGTTTTAATTGCAGGAGTTGATTTAGATGATTGTCATAAAAAACTTTATACCGTATTGGATCGACTAAACAAGGCAAACATTAAGGTGAACTGGAAAAAGTGTTCATTTTTCGTATCAAATTTGCCTTATTTGGGACACATTATAACTGATAAGGGGTTGCTTCCTAGTCCTGATAAAATTTCCACCATTAGTAAAGCAGCCACCCCAAAGAATGTTACGTAACTAAAAGCCTTTTTGGGCCTAGTTAATTATTATGGCAAATTTGTTCCACATTTGTCCTCTAAACTTTTTTGTCTGTATCAACTACTTAAAAAAGACGTAAAATTTGAGTGGGATAGAAAATGAGAGGCTTTTGTTAATAGCAAAAAGGCTTCAGGATATGGACTAGGTGGAATTATGGCGCACATGGTTAACGGTGTAGAAAAACAAGTTTGTTTCACTTCTTTCTCTTTGAACAAAGCACAACGTTCTTACCCGATCCTACATTTAGAGGCTTTGGCTTTAGTAAGAACAATCAAAAAATTTCACAAATTTTTATATGTCAGAGTTTTACGGTGTACACAGATCATAAACCTTTGGTTGGAATCTTTGGGAGATCTGGTAAAAACGCGATTTATGTAACTAGATTACAACGGTATATTTTGGAGCTGTCAATTTATGACTTTACAGACCGTCTGCTCAAATGGGTAATGCAGATTTTTGCTCGCGTTTTCCTCTTGACTTAGGTACTCCTGAAGAATATGACAGAGAATTCGTTAAAAGCATAAATTTTTCTCAGGAAGTTCCCGTAATTTATACCAAGATTGCTAAGGAAACGAGTCGTGATGTGTTTTTACAACGAATTATCAATTACTATCAGAATGGTTGGCCTGAGAAGATAGACAAGGAATTATTAAATGTCCACTCTAATAGACACGACTTAGAACTGATTGACGGGTGTCTGATCTTCCAGGACAGAGTTGTTATTCCAAGAAGCAGGCATAGAGATAATTTAAAACTGTTACATGTAAACCATTCAGGTCTCGTGAAAATGAAGCAGATGGCTCGTAGGTCTGTGTACTGGTTTGACATCAACGCAGCTATAGAGGCTTTCGTCCAAGCATGTGTATCGTGTAATAAGATGGCAATAGTTCCCAAAAGCAAGACACAAACGCATTGGGTTCCTTCGGTTCGTCCGTTTAGTAGAATACATGCCGATTTATTTTTATTTCGGTCAAAAGATATTTTTGCTCATTGTTGACAGTTATTTTAAATGGATCGAAGTAGAATGGATGCGTTATGGAACTTATGCAAGCAAGATTATTAGGAAATTTGTTTCTCTTTTTGCAAGATTTGGTCTTCCGGATGTGGTGGTGACGGATGGTGGTCCACCCTTCAATTCGTCTGTTTTTGTATCATTTTTGGTAAGGCAAGGAATAGTAGTAATGAAAAGCCCTCCTTACAATCCCTCTAGTAATGGGCAAGCCGAAAGGTCGGTAAGGATTGTCAAGGAAGTGTTCAAAAGGTTCCTGTTTGATGAAGATGTTAGGCAGATGGATACGGAGGATCAGATTAACTTGTTTCTGATAAATTATAGATATTCTTGCTTGCCAAGGGATGGGACTTTTCCATCAGAGAAAATATTTACGTATACACCAAAGATTTTATTGGATTTGATTAATCCAAAGAAAATTGACAAACCAAAGATTAATGATTCTTTTGATGATAAAAAAATAACAATCTGTGATATTCTTAGTTTTAAGCAAACAAATTTGGTTGATCCAATTGCTCAATTGAAGTTAGGAGATAACATTTGGTACAGAAATCATAATATTAAAGACTCTTCCAGATGGGTAGAAGCCAAATTTATTAAACAGTGTTCTCCTACAATTTTCCAGATCAGTTTCGGAAACATGGTGCTAAAGGCGCATCGCGAGCAATTGAAGTTCCCGAAAACATCTAGTGTAAGGCATAATTTGACTGTTCCGTGCAGGAGGGCCTGCAAACGTGAAAGATCCACTTCAGGTTGCGAGTTCTTTGGTTTCTCTGACGAAGTATTAGAGAATGACCTTAAGAGGTTGCGGATGGATGATGGCACTAATAGCGCAGCAGGATCATCGGCTCCAAGAAGGTCAGAAAGAATTAAGTACAGAAGAGAGAACATGAAGGTAAAACAAAAAAAAATGAACATTAAAAAGCTAATGTGAACGATTTCGGTGATGTGTGTCAAAGGACACAAATTAAAAAAAAATTAATTGTTAATGAAAAGATATAGGTGTCAACGGGCACTATCTGAAAATAAAATAAAATGGTTAGAAAAAGATATCGGTGTCAATCTATCTAGCTATCTGAAAAATTCAAATTCAAATTGAAAAAATTGAATTTCAAATAATCAAACAATTATATCTATAAGTATTTTTTACAAAAAAATGTATTATAAATGAGAGTGTCAATGGACACATGCAGAAAATTAGAATTGTAATATGTGTCAATGGACACAATTTGGAAATGGAATTATTATTATGTAACAAGTTTTACAAATTAGAGCGTTAAAGAACGCAATTCAAATTTAATACAAAAATTATCTTAATTATATTTTTTTAATTATTTGCATTGTAAATGTATTCAAAATGCAAAAGAGGAAGAATTGTGGTGTACAGAAAAAGACCAAGTCAAAGGCTAAGGCCGATCAGAATTTTTATTATGTAAAACATACAGCGTGTTTACCAACACGCGCGAAAGCAATGCAAATAAATACCGCTGAGCTGGGCTCGAGCGGCAGAAGATTCTTGATACAGTTCGTTGCCCTCTGATCCGAAACCCTTGGAGTTCACTGACCTTCTTTTACCTAGTTTTGAATTAAAATAAGTTCAAATGCCAGGTAATAAACTTTATACGCTAGTGAAAAAACGTTACGGGAACGCTGCAAGAAATTAGATCTGAAGCAGCTCAAATCAAAATTGACTTTTGTTTAGTTTTTGCTGCTAGTGACAATTATCAAACTTGCACAGAAGGTTGGTCCTATGACCCGCTACGGATTCCCAATAGTCGCATGTCTTATTTTTTGTGTGTTTCCGAATAAATGGAATGGGGCGTTATGCCCCGGGGGGGCGTTTTATACATATTTAGCCTAATTTGACAGAACCAGAGAGGCCCCAGAAATAGGGTACATTTACCTTATATGGGAGACGTCAATATGCTTCCGGAATAAACCCTTTTAATACTGTTAAACATGACAAATTTTAGAAGGTCTTTTCCAAAATGAATTCTTTTCTTTAATAATGGAACGCAACTTTCAATACAAGTAGTATATAATAATCGTTAAACTGCAAAAGACAATGCAATCGTTTTCTGTTTTTTTTTTCATATGTTGCAATTATACGTTAATATTGCACAATGAATAAATTCAATATAATCTCGTCTCTGATACTGAAGCAGATTGTTTTACTTCTTTTATGCTTGTACTTGTTTTGTTCTTTGGCAAATTATTCACAAATACACGATTCCTTTTCTAATTAACCAAAAGTTATTCTTCGAAACTAAACACCTAGCTTTTGCAAATATAGACATAATGCTCTATGAATCAACTCATATTGCTCAGAATTCTGAACCATACCACCTCTCTGAAGTCTCAGGTTGCATACAATTCCAAGTATATCGACACAGACTCCTCCACGTTTTTTCCAAACCAAAGACGGTTGTTGGTCTTCGTCAACTGTCGCCGTGACTAACATAGAGTTCACTCCAAAATCATTTGAATATTCTATTTCGGCTCTGCTGTTGTTAAAGGAAAGACGCATTTGGCTTAGTCCGTTAAGAATAGCAAGTAAGCAACCCGTTCTTCCGATACCTGCAGAACAATGTATAATTGGTAAAGTACAAATTTTGTTCGACATTGTAATATTTGTATTATTCTTAAAATTTATAGAGCAATCTCGATCTAGTATATCTAAACTCATATCCAATAAAACATCTATGTCATCTGGGGAGCGATGATCTGGCCAATCTGGAAACCAATAGTGATAAACAATAAAGGCATTGCGGCTCTCCAGCATTTCGCATTTTCGTTGATACCCATAAAGTACTAATAATTTGCGCATGGTGTATCCATTTTTATGACATATACCCAAGTTGGTAATTAAAAAATAATTTTCAAAGATAGTTGGTGTAAATACTGTTGTTTCCAAGTTAGCCAGAGTCTCCTCAACGATAGTAGTATAACTACTTGAATAAAGTTTTGAATCAAAATTCATTGTGTTACTAAATAATAACGCTTCATTGCACTGAAGAGGAAAATAAATTGAGCACTTCTGCCTATTATTTTCAACAAAATCAGTAAGCATAACAATTTTTTGTTCAACTTCTAATATCTTCACGCCATGCTGAATTGCTGTTTTCGTTATATTTTGGTACACCATTAACCAAAATTCATATATTGTATTATTCATCGGTCCTTGAGTCGCAATATAATTATTATTCATATAATCCGGTCCCTGGAACAAAAATAAGGCTAAGAATTTAGTATGTAATATGATAAAGTTATACCTTTATTAAATTTGCATTAATATAGGGTTCATTCATCATTCCAAATTCCGCTTCGAGGATTAGCCTGGAATTTTCGTTAGGTAAAACTGTTCTATAGCGATTTTTGGATTGCGATCCAAAAACCATCGGCTTCTCTTGGTAGTTGGTAGGCAGATCCCAAAATTCTTGATGAATCTTAAGAATCATTTTTTTTTGTTCCTCATCTGTCAATATATCTTCATCAGTATCTGCTGACTCCGAAACAGTGCTCTTGGAGAATTTTACGGACCCTTGGCTCAATACATCGTGAACTGTAGTCAAATTAGGAAATTTATTTTTAACAAATGGTAACAAGTGATCTTCAGCTATCTTAGATCTATAGTAACTCTTTTCAAAGATATACCGTAGATTTTGAATATAATCTTGTGAAAGTAGGTTCGAAGCGTTTTGTAGGAACTGGATGTTTGCTAGATATATCTTGAAATCCTCACTCGTAGTTTGGGGACTAAGTGGTTTAGTTGTAATTTTTCGTACGTTTGTGTTATTTATGCTCATCTTATTAACTCCACTTGCTAGAGCATCAACGCAGTTGCAGCAACAGCATTCACAGCAAGTGAATTGTGTTAGGTTGTTAGTCGACGCAGTAGAGATAATTGATTTTGTGTAGATATTATTAGAAGATATGCTTATATTAGACTGATTTACATTATTTTTAGTCGTACAAACACAAACAGTATTCTGTGAGGCAATGTGTTCTCTCATATGGGCTGCGAATCCTGCTGAAAAATAGAATGTCTGTTAACTACATACATGTGAATCAGAATATAAATGAACAGAATATAAATAAACAGAATATAAAACTATAAAAAATTAAACGGAGTCGTTATATGAGCCGTTGGGGAACAGAGTGGTCTATGTGCCATCGAGCAAATTTTTTAGGAGAAGCAATTTTCCAAAAATCTCTGAATAAAATTCTGTTCAACGGATTCTTTCAAACAAAATGTCCTAATATAAAGGTCATGAAGTATTTTAACATGGGAATACATAAAATTAACAGTTTCTTTGCGAAACAAGTGATTTTATCTCACCAATGTACATAGAAAACTCTGACTTCATACATATATATATATATTCACTGGAATCATTGAATCGTTTAGGAACAGAGTGGTTTATGTACACAAACCTGGTGAATGACAAAGAAAATGACGGTGACTCGTCTAAAATGGCTAGTGTCACATGTTATATGATACATATAGTATGTCACATGTGAGATGTCAGAGCTGAATGCCACCACGGGTCGGTAATTGGCGATTACCGAAGGCCACGGAAGTGCTCACTGCTAGCAAGCAGTCCCGGACCATCAGCGGGAGCTAGCCTAGGTCGTGGCGAGATTCAGGCACTGGGCCGCTGAATTCTCGCAAAAGCCACACTGGCCGGAAGCAGCTCCGACGGAGCGAGTAGTGCCGCTCCCACCACCCAAATGCACTATACCGCCCATTGGGACTGATGCCAGTAATGTTCCCAATTACGGCAACTGGTCGCATCACTATAGGATAAGAGTCGGATTTCGTTTTCGTACCATGATTTTGGGCTGGCACCTGCGCCGAGCTCCCTTAATAATGTCGTGTGATAATGGCTTGAAACGGCGGGATTACAACCGGTGCAGGGGTCTCCGTCCCGTAAAACCTGGCAGGCCTTCCAGTACGTTCCGAGTCCATTGCCTGGTGGGAGCCCGGCAGGAGTAGGATCAGATGTCTTTTCCTGTCTTGCGCCGGTCGGGGGTGTCATAGTTGCCCATAAGGCGCTATGGCAGCCGCCCCTAGCCATGGCCTCACTGCTCCGGCATAGACTACCTTGGGACCATTTAGGCGACTACTCCATTATGGATAAGGATAGCGGCTGGTAGGGGGACCCAATAAACAAAAATGTTGAACTCAAAAACAAAAGAGACGGGTGCGGAGGGGTTACCAAATCCCTTCGCACGAGGTGGCATCCAGCGGTCTCCGCAGAAGAAGGCGGAGACGGATGCGGCGAAGTCTGGAGGTGGAAAAACGGCGAATCCGTCGGTGTCCACACCAGACATCTCGGTAGACGGTCCCTTGCTAGTCAAGGCCGTCGAAAGGTGTATGGACACGCGGCCAAGAGTGGCGGCGCTGTCTGAACAACTCGATGCCATAATCGAGTTCTTGGCGAACAGGCGAAACATCGCTGGCGACCTGAAGCAGAGCCTCCTTCTGCTTCGGAGCACCATTGATGAAGCTAGAGAGGAGCACGAAGAACTCGTAGCTCGGGTGAAGGCGGCCGAGCAAGCGGCCAGGACCGGGAGGGCGACTGCATCTAAAGAGGTGCAGACAGACGCCCCCTCGTTCGCGTCGGTCTGCTCCACGGGGCAGGTCGCTAAGCGAACGAGGCAGTCCCCGGGGGAAACGGCCCCCGGGAACACCAAGAAACGATTGGTCGTGCTACTCCACCGCGGAAAAGGCACAGGTGGAGGCTACGGGCAACCCTTGGACTACCGTAGAGGGTAGGAAGCGTCGGGAAGGTGCGACGCGACATGATGGCGGAGCGGCCAGAGGACCAAAAAAGGTCAAAACGGCGCGGAGTAGGGGTGATGCCCTCATACTCAAGACGGATGGGTCGAAGTACTCAGAAGTCTTGAAGAAGATGAGGGGGGAAACCCAGCTCAAGGATCTGGGGGCGGATGTGCGGAGTATCCGCCGATCTCGCACTGGCGAGATGATACTTGAGCTCCGGAAGGACGCCAAGAACAAGGGGGCTACCTACAAAACGGTAGCTGAAAAGGTCCTAGGGAAGGAGGTGCAAGTGCGGGCACTCACCTCAGAAGTGACTCTCCAGCTTAAAAATCTGGACGAAATCACTGAGGGGTGCGACATTGCACAAACCCTAAAAGCGAAGTGCGGGGTGGAGGTGGCTAAGGAGTCAATCCGCCTCCGCAAAGGTCCGGCGGGGACCCAGATAGCTACCTTCCGACTACCGTCGGCGGACGCTAACCTGGCCCTGAAAGAGGGCAAGTTAAAGGTCGGCTGGTCTGTATGTCCTCTGGGCATACTACAGCAACCAGACATTTGCTTCCGGTGCTTCGAGGGAGGACATAAGTCCTGGACCTGCAAGGGGCCCAATAGGAGCCAGCTGTGCAGGCGATGTGGAGGTGCAGGCCATAAAGCAAAGGACTGTGTGGAGTCTCCCAAGTGCATGGTATGTTCCGGGAAACGGGACGTCAAACACTTTATGGGAGGCCCCAGGTGCCCAGCCGATAAGCCGGCTGCGAAACCACGGGCGTAAGGGTGACGCAACTGAACCTGAACCATTGCTTCGCGGCTCATCAGCTGCTACACCAAGCAGCCACTGAGTCGTTGTCGGACATCGCCGTCATATCGGATCCCTACCGCATCCCTCCCGGAAACGGTAACTGGGTTGCGGATAAGTCCAGTTTGGCGGCCATATGTACGACGAGCAAGTTCCCGGTTCAGGAGGTTGTCTCAACCTCAGAAGAAAGGTACGTAGTTGCTAAGGTAAACGGAGTGTTCTACTGCAGTTGCTCTGCTCCGCCACGTTGGTCTACCGAAAGGTTCACCCAGATGGTCGACCTCCTATCCATGGAGCTAACGGGCCTAACGCCGTTGGTGGTGGCGGGCGACTTCAACGCTTGGGCTGTTGAGTGGGGAAGTCGCTTCACGAACCAGAGGGGCCAGATCCTGTTGGGGGCTTTTGCAAAGCTCAACCTAGATCTGGCCAACGTTGGGAACAAAAGTACATTTAGCAGAAATGGTGCGGAGTCCATCATCGACGTGACGTTCTCCAGCCCAGGACTGATCAAGAACTGGAGGGTAGACGATGGCTACACTAATAGCGACCACCAGGCGGTCTGTTATAGTGTAGACAACAACGAGAGGCGGCAAGCGACGGGTAGAGCCAACACTCCGACCGTTCGCGGGTGGAAGACATCGCACTTTGATGCCGAGGTATTCGAAGAGGCAATGAGAAGGGAGCGCGAGGGGGGCAGTTGGCTCCGCCCGACTGCTGACCAACTAGTTGCTATGCTATCGCGGGCGTGCGACGCCACCATGCCTAGGACTCGCCAACCTAGGAATGGAAAGCCACCGGTTTACTGGTGGACGGACGCGATAGCCGACCTTCGCAGTGCGTGCCTCCGTGCAAGACGGAGGATGCAGCGTGCGCGAAACGAAGAAGAGAGGACAGAGCGCCGCGCAGCATTCAGTTCGGCAAGATCGATGCTAAAGAGTGCGATAAAGGCCAGCAAGAGGGCCTGCTTCGATAGGCTATGTGCGAGTGCCAATACAAATCCGTGGGGTGACGCCTACAGGATTGTAATGGCCAAGACTAAAGGCGCGCTGGCGCCTGCAGAGCGATCACCAGCGATGCTGGAGCGTATCATCGAGGGACTCTTTCCACGCCACGAGCCAAGTCCTTGGCCTCCGGCAGTCGAGTCTCACGTCCGACGTTCCAGTATCTCAGACATAGACCAGAGATGGTCGGCCAACCTGCCGAGCATCCAATCCATGAGCGACGACAGCCGTGTCGAGACAGGAGAGGAGGCAAGGGTTACGAATGAGGAACTCATCGTGATCGCCAAATCCCTAAAGGTGAGCAAGGCACCGGGACCGGATGGTATCCCTAACCTGGCGATCAGGCTGGCGATAAAAACGGCCCCCGGGCTGTTCAGGGCAGTCATGCAGAGGTGCCTGGATGACTGTCTCTTTCCGGACAGGTGGAAGCGGCAGAGACTGGTCTTATTGCCGAAGGCTGGGAAACCGCCAGGGGACCCATCGGCATATAGGCCTATCTGCCTGCTGGACACCGCGGGCAAGGTGCTTGAGAGGATCATCCTCAACAGACTGGTGAGGTACACGGAGGGTGTACACGATCTGGCAAGTAACCAGTTCGGCTTCGGGAAGGGCAGGTCCACGCTGGACACAATCTCTTCCGTCATCAAGACGGCGGAGGTAGCAATCCAGCGCAAGAGAAGGGGAATACGCTATTGCGCAATCGTCACGCTCGACGTGAAGAATGCGTTCAATAGTGCCAGTTGGGACTCCATAGCGCTCGCGCTCAGGAGCATCCATGTACCGGTGTCGCTGTACGAGATTCTGGAAAATTATTTCCAGAATCGAGTACTTGTTTACGACACGGGGGAGGGTCAGAAGTGCGTCCCAATTACCGCAGGAGTTACGCAAGGTTCTATCCTGGGCCCGGTGTTGTGGAATGTCATGTATGACGGAGTGTTGAAACTCAAGTTCCCTGTAGGGGTTGTGATCGTCGGCTTTGCAGACGACATAACGCTGAAGGTTTACGGCGAGTCTATCGAGGAGGTCGAGTTGACGGCCGCGCACTGTATACGCAAGGTCGAGGACTGGATGCGCTCCTGGAAACTGGAGCTCGCGCATCATAAGACGGAGGTCACGGTTGTGAACAACCTTAAATCGGAGCAACAGGCGGTGGTCAGAGTCGGAGACTGCACCATCACCTCGAAGCGATCCCTGAAGCTCTTGGGGGTTATGGTGGACGACAAGCTCACGTTCGGGAGTCACGTCGACTATGCCTGTAAGAGGGCCTCATCGGCTATTGCAGCACTATCTCGAATGATGTCCAATAGCTCAGCGGTTTATGGCAGCAAGCGTAAACTTCTTGCCAGCGTGGTTTCGTCCATACTTAGGTATGGTGGGCCAGTGTGGTCCAGAGCGCTAGGTACTAACAGTTACCGTGGTAAACTGGAAAGTACCTACAGGCTCATGTGCCTGAGAGTTGCGAGTGCGTATCGTACGGTGTCATACGATGCAATCTGTGTCTTGTCCGGCATGATGCCTATCAGCATCGCCATCAAGGAGGACAGAGAGTGTTTCGACCAACGTGACACAAGGGGCATACGAGGTACCAGAAGGTCATTCTCGATGCTCCGCTGGCAGCGGGAATGGTCCAACTCCACAAAGGGCAGATGGACGCACCGACTCATACCGGAGATATCCGGCTGGGTCGGGAGACGACATGGTGAAGTGAACTTCCACCTGACACAAATCCTGTCAGGCCATGGTTGTTTCAGGCAATATCTGCACAGGTTCGGACACGCGGTGTCCCACATGTGCCCCGAGTGCGTGGAGGAGGATGAGACTGCTGAGCATGTCTTCTTCGTATGCCCCCGTTTCGCAAGAGCGGAGAGCAACATGATGGCTGTGAGCGGGCCTGGCACTACTCCGGACAATCTAGTCCGGAGGATGTGTGACGACCCGGACATCTGGAACGCGGTCTGTGCGGCCGCCTCTCAGATTGTTTTGGAGCTGCAACGTGTGTGGCGGGTCAACCACCAACACGCCAGTGGTAGCTAATTACCAGTCTCCAGGTAGTTAGCTAGGAGGTTATAAGAGTAAAGAGGGTGCATCACGCACAAAAGCCACTCCCCGACGTAATACTTAACCGTCGTTCCGGGAAGACCAGGGCTGGAGACTGGAGGGGTTTTAGTGGGTCGGGACAGGGATCAGTAGGTGTCTGGGCGAGTGTAACTACCCCAGCATCTCTCCCCTAGTCTCATCCCCACACCCTGAGTTCTCTTCTCAGGTGTCTGTTTGCAGATTTCCCCGCCACCTTAAAAAAAAAAAAAAAAAACATGTGAGATGTCACGTGTAACATTACATGTAACACAACATGTTACATGTTACATAATATTTTGCTTCTTACATTTTTCGTGTTATATTACGTGTAACATGTTACATATCACGATGTCATATATAGACAAAATCCAAAATCTTGCAATTTTGAAAATGCTGTATCTCTGGGACGCTAAATTTTGTTTTTTGCTGATAAGTTATTCCTATGTAAAATCGTCTGCTAAACACATTGACGTGGTCAAAATCGAAATCGAAGGGGGGGTATTTTAAGAAATTGCAAATTAAGTTTTGAATCGAAAAAAATGCAATGTTGACAACACAGTAGAAAAAATTGTTCGCACAGTTCGATTCTACATCTAAAACCCTTCAAAATGATATGTCAATATCACCTGTGGAGGCAGTCCCATTGACCGACGGGTTCACCAATCGGAACAACACTTTGTACTTCTAAGTTCCGGCTCGAAATACATCGACTCACAAGTTTTGGTCGAAATCGAAATATATATATATATATATATATATATATATATATATATATATATATATATATATATATATATATATATATATATATATATATATATATATATATATATATATATAAATATATTTATATATATATATATATAAATATATTTATATATATATATATATATATATATATAAATATATTTATATATATATATATAAATATATTTATATATATATATATATATATATAAATATATTATATATATATATATATATAAATATATTTATATATATATATATATAAATATATTTATATATATATATATATATATATATATAATATATTTATATATATATATATAATATATAATATATTTATATA